>NC_064628.1:454919519-455221519 GCF_023864275.1 Schistocerca cancellata | reverse complement strand
AGAACACATTGACACCGGTGTGTCAGACCCACCATACTGGCTCCGGACACTGTGAGAGGGCTGTACAAGCAATGATCACACGCACGGCACAGCGGACACACCAGGAACCGCGGTGTTGGCCGTCGAATGGCGCTAGCTGCGCAGCATTTGTGCACCGCCGCCGTCAGTGTCAGCCATTTTGCCGTGGCATACGGAGCTCCATCGCAGTCTTTAACACTGGTAGCATGCCGCGACAGCGTGGACGTGAACCGTATGTGCAGTTGACGGACTTTGAGCGAGGGCGTATAGTGGGCATGCGGGAGGCCGGGTGGACGTACCGCCGAATTGCTCAACACGTGGGGCGTGAGGTCTCCACAGTACATCGATGTTGTCGCCAGTGGTCGGCGGAAGGTGCATGTGCCCGTCGACCTGGGACCGGACCGCAGCGACGCACGGATGCACGCCAAGACCGTAGGATCCTACGCAGTGCCGTAGGGGACCACACCGCCACTTCCCAGCAAATTAGGGACACTGTTGCTCCTGGGGTATCGGCGAGGACCATTCGCAACCGTCTCCATGAAACTGGGCTATGGTCCCGCACACCGTTAGGCCGTCTTCCGCTCACGCCCCAACATCGTGCAGCCCGCCTCCAGTGGTGTCGCGACAGGCGTGAATGGAGGGACGAATGGAGACGTGTCGTCTTCAGCGATGAGAGTCGCTTCTGCCTTGGTGCCAATGATGGTCGTATGCGTGTTTGGCGCCGTGCAGGTGAGCACCACCATCAGGACTGCATACGACCGAGGCACACAGGGCCAACACCCGGCATCATGGTGTGGGGAGCGATCTCCTACACTGGCCGTACACCACTGGTGATCGTCGAGGGGACACTGAATAGTGCACGGTACATCCAAACCGTCATCGAACCCATCGTTCTACCATTCCTAGACCGGCAAGGGAACTTGCTGTTCCAACAGGACAATGAACGTCCGCATGTATCCAAGACCACCCAACGTGCTCTAGAAGGTGTAAGTCAACTACCCTGGCCAGCAAGGTCTCCGGATCTGTCCCCCATTGAGCATGTTTGGGACTGGATGAAGCGTCGTCTCACGCGGTCTGCACGTCCAGCACGAACGCTGGTCCAACTGAGGCGCCAGGTGGAAATGGCATGGCAAGCCGTTCCACAGGACTACATCCAGCATCTCTACGATCGTCTCCATGGGCGAATAGCAGCCTACATTGCTGCGAAAGGTGGATATACACTGTACTAGTGCCGACATTGTGCATGCTCTGTTGCCTGTGTCTATGTGCCTGTGGTTCTGTCAGTGTGATCATGTGATGTATCTGACCCCAGGAATGTGTCAATAAAGTTTCCCCTTCCTGGGACAATGAATTCACGGTGTTCTTATTTCAATATCCAGGAGTGTAGCTTCACATTGCTGCTCATACTGTCCGCCAGATCATTTATGTCTAACGGGTCTATCAAACAACATCTACAAACTTTACGTACGGGTTCCCTTTACAAAAATAAGTAAAACGTCTAGTAAACGTCAGCTCTACAATGAATACCTTAAGAGGTATAAACACATGTTCATATTTGATAATATGAAACAGATCTCTTATACTACAAGGTGTTTGCTTTCTAGGCGCTGCAGTCTGGAACCGCGAGACCGCTACGGCCGCAGGTTCGAATCCTGCCTCGGGCATGGAAGTGTGTGATGTCCTTACGTTAGTTCGATTTAATTAGTTCTAAGTTCTAGGGGACTAATGACCTTAGAAGTTGAGTCCCATAGTTCTCAGAGCCATTTGAACCAATTTTTTGTTTGCTTTCCATACTTTGGGAGGAGGAAGTATTGACCAGGGTCTGCAATGTATATTTTAAGAACTATGAGGAGTTGTTCATCTTCACTGGCGTGAAACGCATCTCTTCTACTGAAGAAGTGCTTACAGGTCTTAAGACGTGAATTTTAGAGCCCATGTGAACTAAACATTTCTTTCGTAAAGTATATGATTCTTTTTAATGAATCTATTATATTATTTAATCATTCTTTGTAGTTATAGAAAAGAAAGATTTAATGAAAAGAAAATAATCTAATACATTTATTGGAATACAAGTATCATATTTACCTTTATTTATGTATACGAGTAATACAGAAGCTGTTGTGGTCACCATAGGCATGTATTCATTTTTTATTTCTATTTGTCTGGTTTACCTTCATTTTATTGAAATATTTATACCTACTACCAAAATACGGAAAGCAAAGAGCCTGCGGCAGGTGTGCTTCACAGTTTCAAAGATGAAGAAGTGCTCATATCTCTTGAATTACGCACTTTAGAGCCGTATATACTAGACATTTTTTCCTTGTTTTTTTGCAAGGTTGTAAGGATTGTAAGGAACCTATCCCTAAAGTTTTTTTTTTTTTGAAACAGCCTGTGTAGAGAACAAGTGCGGTCCTATTATAGTTCCATGGGGCACTACTGACGGTACACTCTTGTCTGATGAATGCGCACCGTTGACAACAACGAACTGGGTTATCTTAATTAAGAAGTCTTCGAATCACTCACATATCTGGAAGCCCATTTCATATGCTCGTACCTTCGATAACAGTCTGCGGTGGGGCACCGTGTCAATTGCTTTTCGGAAATATATTTATGGAAATATGGAATCTGGCTATTGATCTACCTATGGTCTCTCTTCTTTAGTTCACAGGATATTATGTGATAAAAGGGCAAGGTGAGCACGAGCGACGATTCTTAAATCTGTGCTCATTTTTTAACAGAAGTTCTTCCATTTCAAGGAAATTTACTACATTCGTACTGAAAACACGTCCAAGAGTTCTGCAGCAAACTTATGTCACTGATATTGATCTGTAGTTCTGCAGGTCCGTTGTTTTACACTTCTTAAATAATTGGGTCACCTACATTTTCCTTTTCTATAGTCGACTGGGACCTTCCGCTAAGGCAAGAGATTGCCGACAGTAGAATTCTAACTGAGAGGCAAATGTCGTAACGTGTTTAATATCGAACTGAAATTCCATTCGGACCTGGTGATCTATTTGTATTCAAAACTTTCAGGTAATTTTCAGTAATTACTATATTCTCCACATGGGAGACTGCAACTCGTTCAAAGGTCAGAGTGTACGTAAGTGAGGTTTAAAACTTTGGTTTTCCTTTTGCAGTCATCTGTTGCCAAGCAAGCCTTCCTTGTCAGCGAGTGCCTTGACATAAGCCTTCGACATGAAAATGGCTCTGAGCATTATGGGACTCAACTTCTGAGGTCATTAGTCCCCTAGAACTTAGAACTAGTTAAACCTAACTAACCTAAGGACATCACACACATCCATGCCCGAGGCAGGATTCGAACCTGCGACCGTAGCGGTCACGCGGTTGCAGATTGCAGCGCCTAGAACCGCACGGCCACTTCGACCGGCCCTTCGACATCGTTAGTGATTTTACTGAAGAGAAGAATTTTCTCAGTTTCTCGGCAAGACCTTTTGCTAAGGTATGACAATGTTAGTTTTACGCTACGTGCATGGATTTTCTAGGGATCACACGACGGTACCTCACCGCAACGTTTCATTGGCGATGGATTGGTGGAGGAAGTCCGGTAGAATGCGCTGTGATTTCAGTGGAGATGAATGCGTTGGATATCTGGTTCTGGGGACAACTCATCGACAATATGCAGACATTACAGTAGCATGGCTCCAATGCACTGACGGAATCAGAATGGAGATAGGTGTATTTTAGAGGGCGTGTAATTCACTGTGAAGAAGGGCTCAAGGACTTGCAGGATGCGTGGTAACCACAGGCATCACTGCTTACAGTGTCTACATCTATGTAAGAAATGGGAATGAGAGGGCAGATTGGCCCTCATTTCAGTAGGTAGTGGTTTCTGAACGCGTCATTATACGAAATTTTTTTCTAGTTTTGACCAGTACTAAATACTGTAAGATACATAGGAGTGTAAAGCTTGAAGTAACGCTCGCATGATGTGTGTATAAGAAGTTGAGGAATATTTACAATCACTAGGGGAAAAAAAAGAAAAATACAGCGAGAAGGGAGGAGGTTTGTAGGAAGTTGATGGGTGTTATGTGACCGACTGACCGACGCCGATCTCTGTGGTGATATGCTCGTGATATGCTACTGATGAGGTGCTTCAGAGGTAGCGGAATGTTTAACTAGGGGGAAAAAACAAAAATACGGGAAGAAGGGAGGAGATGAGTAGGCAGTTGATGGGTGTTACGTGACCGACGCCGATCTCCGTGGTGATATGCTCGTGATATGCTACTGATGAGGTGCTTCAGAGGTAGCGGAATGTTTAACTAGGGGGAAAAAAGGAAAATACTGCAAGAAGGGAGGAGATGAATAGGCAGTTGATGGGTGTTACGTGACTGACGCCGATCTCTGTGGTGATATGCTCGTGATGACGCCTCGCGATGTAGGAAGCACTCGTGCTGCAGTCAGCGTGTGGCGACCCACGCTCCGTGAGGCGGCCGCCGCCCCCTCGCGGCGCCCACGCGCGGCGCAGCGGCCGGACCTTTGCGCGGCCGCTCAGTGGCTGCCGGCTCAGCGACCCCCGGCTGACCCACGCGGAAGCCTCGGAGGCGTCGGTCGCCGCGCCTGCGTGCCGCGGCGGGTCGCGGGTCGCGGGGTGAGCCGGTCACCGGGCCTGCTACTCGCCGCTCTGCGCGTGCCGCGTCTTACTGTCAGCCGCGGCCGCTCTCCGCAACGTTACACCGGGGCGCGCCGAACGAGCGTGGCTCCGCTATAACAGTTCGGTGTAACTTTTCCGCATTTGGGACGAAAACAGGCTACCGCTATGATTAAAGGGTGTACAACCAAGGCTGTCGAACATTTCAAATACAATACACGTTACACCAATTCCTTGCAATGAGATTAAAATGAGCAGAGTCAAAGGAAAGGTTGCAGAACTCTGCTTCATTAGGGAGGACTAAAATGTTGTCGGTTAACCCGGTAGCATGGCCTACTTCGAAAATGCTATATACACTACTGGCCATTAAAATTGCTACATCATGAAGATGACTTGCTACAGACGCGAAAATTAACCGACAGGAAGAAGATGCTGTGATATGCAAATGGTTAGCTTTTCAGAGCATTCACACAAGGTTGGCCCTGGTGGCGACAACTACAACGTGCTGACATGAGGAAATTTTCCAACTGATTTCTCATACACAAACAGCAGTTGACCGGCGATGTCTGGTGAAACGTTGTTGTGATGCCTCGTGTAAGGAGGAGACATCCGTACCATCACGTTTCCGACTTTGATAAAGGTCGGATTGTAGCCTATCGCGATTGCGGTTTATCGTATCGCGACACTGCTACTCGCGATGGTCTAGATCCAATGACTGCTAGCAGAATATGGAATCGGTGGGTTCATGAAGGTAATACGGAACGCCGTGCTGGATCCCAACGGCCTCTTATCACTAGCACTCGAGATGACAGGCATCTTATCCGCATGGCTGCGATGGATCGTGCAGCCACGTCTCGATCCCTGAGTCAACAGATGGGGACGTTTGCAAGACAACAACCATTTGCACGAACAGTTTGACGACGTTTGCAGCTGCATGGACTATCAGCTCGGAGACTATGGCTGCGGTTACCCTTGACGCTGCATCACAGACAGGAGCGCCTGCGAACGTGTACTCAACGACGAACCTGGATGCGCGAATGGCAAAACGTCATTTTTTCGGATGAATCCAGATTCTGTTTACAGCATCATGATGGTCGCATCCGTGTTTGGCGACATCGCGGTGAACGCACATTGGAAGCCTGTATTCGTCATCGCCATATTGGCGTATCACCCGGCGTGATGGTATGGAGTGCCGTTTGTTACACGTCTCGGTCACCTCTTGTTCTCATTGACGGCACTTTGAACAGTGGACGTTACATTTTAGATGGGTTACGACCCGTGGCTCTACCCTTCATTCGATCCCTGCGAAACCCTACATTTCATCAGGATAATCTGCGACCGCATGTTGCAGGTCCTGTACGGGCTTTTCTGGATACAGAAAATGTTCGTCTGCTGCCCTGGCCAGCACATTCTGCAGATCTCTCACCAAATGAAAACGTCTGGTCAATGGTGGCCGAGCAACTGGCTTGTCACAATACGCCAGTCACTACTCTTGATGAACTGTGGTATCGTGTTGAAGCTGCATGGGCAGCTCTACATCTACACGCCATCCAAGCTCTGTTTGACTCAATGCCCAGGCGTATCAAGGCCGCTATTACGGACAGTGGCGGTTGTTCTGGGTACTGATTTCTCCCAAATTGCGTGACAATGTAATCACATGTCAGTTCTAGTATAATATATTGGTCCAATGAATACTCGTTTATCATCTGCATTTCTTCTTCGTGTAGCAATTTTAATGGCCAGTAGTGTACTAGGGTGAAAAACAGTAATTAGATAGAGATGTGCACATATGCAGATGGCTGTAACAATGTGCAAAACGGCAATACACTGACGACGCTGTCATTTGTACTCATATGATTCATGTGAAAATGTTTCCGACGTGATTATGACCACGCGACAGAAATTAACAGACCTTGAACCTGGAATGGTTGTTGGGACTACACACAAGGGACATTCCGTTTCGGAAATCGTTAGGGAATTCAATATCCACAATATCAAGATTGTGCCGAGTACGCCTAATGTCGGTGAGTACCTCTCAGCACAGACAACGCAGTGGCCGGCGGCCTTCACTTAACGCTCGATAGCAGCGGCGTTTGCGAAGAGTTGTCAGTGCCTATAGACAAGCAACACTGAGTGAATAACCGCAGGAATGCGTGTGGGAATTACGACAGACGTGTCCGTTATCACAGTGCAACGAAATTTGGTGTTAATGGGCTAAAGCAGTAGACGATCGAAGTGTTTACTTTGGCTAACAGCAAGACATCGCCTGCAGCGCCTCTGCTGTGCTTGTGACGATATAGAATGGAGCACAGACTACTGAAAAATCGTGGCCTGGTCAGATGAGTCCCTGTTTCAGCTGGTAAGATCTGATGGTAGGTTTCGAGTGTGTTGCAGACCCCACGATGCCAAGGACCCAAGTTCTCAACTGGACACTATTCAGGCTGGTGGCGACACCATAATGATGTGGGCTGTGTTTACATGGAATGGACTAGGTCCTCCGGTCGAATTGAACTGATAATTGACTGTAAATGGTTATGGTCTGCTACTTCATTTGCAGCCATTCGTGGACTTCATAGTCCCAAACAACTAAGGAATTTTTGTGGATACCAGTGCGTTATGTCACCTGGCCACAATTATTCGCTGTTGGTTTGAAGACCATTTTGGACAATTCCAGAGAGTGATCTGACCACCCTGATCGTCTGACATGAATTCCATCGTAAATTTATGGGGCATAATGAAGAGGTCATTTCTTGCTCAAAATCCTATTCCAGCAACACTTTCGCTAATATAGACGGCTATAAAGGCATCATGACTCAGTATTTCTGAAGGGGACTTCGATGACTTGTTGAGTCAGTGTCACGTCAAGCCTCTGTAGTACGCTGGATAAAAGGAGCTCCCACACGATAGTGGGAGGTAACCCATGACTTTGTCACCTCATTGTAAAACAGCTATAAAAGGAACACCAATATGTCAGCCATCGACGTTACATTTTGGAAAACTAATCATAACACGAAAGATCACATGAATTCAGAACAATAGAAGTATTTATGGTTAAATATATATGGTAACACTTGACAATATTTTATGGGAGGGAAGTGCCTACTTCCAGTAGTCGTCGATGTACATATTATCTCTCTCACCCAAAACACTTGACCCAAAGTTCACCCCTCGAGTCTTCATAAAATAGTCTCCCGCCAAAAATGAAACTTGCAACCTCATCTGGATATCCTCCTAGAGGTATTTCCAGGTTACTGTCGTCATACACTACTCGTTCCAGGGCGGCACCATCGTCCTCCGAATCTGAGGATTGTCGTCACAGTTCTGTACGCCTTCCTTTTGTCTGTGTAATTACTACTGGCGCGTCGGTTTCTGTCTTACAACCCCGACTGTACCCGAAGATAACATCCTCTCACCTTTCTTGGCCACAGATTGTTCCAAAGAACAGGCAATTCCTGAAGGAATGGTGCTCCAGCAACGACACATGAATGTGAAAGGTAGCGACCATGATTATTTGCTAAGTTCCTGTTGCCAGGAATTGGAGCAATCTCGAAAAGGCTCACTTATTCCTGGGAGAGCCTGTCGATTATCGGGAGTGTAAGCCAAACATGATGATAAGGCGATAACGCTAGGAATGATCTCGGCGGTCTTTGATGTCATAGGACCCATATCCTCTGTTTCAATTTCGAAAGCTAGAAAATCAGCATCAAAGGAGATGACTTTGTTTAAACAAAATATTCCAGTTGTTTTGAATTCGTTAACTGCAATTTCCCCAGTCTACATTTTGAGATATGCATTTCCAAAAAGCTACATTACGCCATATAGTACAACAAGACGATGGGAGGTTCGAATCCGCCATCTAACTTCCTCACTATTATGAGCTTTTAGGGTGCCCATGAATGTCTTCTCCAGAGGCTGAAGCTTGTGGGTGGAAAGAGGAGGAAGAGAGATGATCGTCACATGTTTTCCTCTAGCCATGTCAATGTCCTGTACGTGAGTAGAAGGTCCATCTAAAATCAATAGGACTGGTGACTCTTCTGTCTGGCCGACTTTTGCAATGCAATGAGCAAGTCACCCCGTAAACAGATTGCTTTGTACCATCCAGATAGGTGAGCCCTTCCTATTGAAACGTGAGGAGATCCTTTCGTTTGAACGTGGGTCATGTTCTGTCGTGGAAAAATAACCGTAAGAGGAACAGAATGCCTAGTAGCACTCATACACATTAGAACATTAGAACCTTTGTACACAGAAGTCAAAGCAGCTATTTGTTTCTTGCACTTTCTCCCTATGACGTAAGGGATATTGCTCTGGACAACGGAAAAGTATGTTTCATCAACGTTCAGTAGTCTTTCTGCAATAAATTTGTGCTTTTGGTACGCATCTTATAATAGGCTGAAGAAGGCTTCGACATTTTCTTTGCGGAAGCCTAGTGCCTTGCATACGATATTCCACAAGGTTTGCGAAACGATAAACAATATTCAGGCCAACGCTGAGAGTGGTAGTAGCTCATTGCCTAAATAATTTATGCAATAAATAATTTACGCAGAACTAAATATGAAATATCAGTACTATGATGCTGTTAGCAAAAGATGCCATGTTGTAACAAGTAATGATAAATAAAATAAGCACACTTACAAAGTATTAGATTTGTAAATAAAAACTACCTTGTCTTGAGCAATGTATTTTATTTCTTCCAGATGCGTTTCGCCTTTGCTTTAAGGAATCTAAGTGCAGTTTTGCTTTAATATGCGTCACTTGTAGATTACGTAGAAAATCTAATTGTAGAAGCCGAAAGTGATTGACAAGGGAACACAGAATAAGAAACTGCAGTGTCAACATTGGATTAACTAGAGAGCTACTAAAAAAAACCGTAACGTGAAAACCAACATGAAAACACAACCACACAAAAACAATACAAGCACAGAATTTTTAACACTCAGGAAATCAACAACTGAATGCGAACAAAATAACCAAATTAACTTTCTGGATGCAACAATTAAAAAACAAAACAATAAGCATATGTCTGAAATTTATCGAAACCCCACAGAAATTGACATTATCATTCGCCAACCATCAACCCATCCGCACCCACAAAAGCAAGCAGCACTTGCACACACGCTCCACAGACTCAACACCGTGCCACTCAACAAAGAAAACTACCGAAAAGAATATGATGTAACAATGCAGATAGCCAAAAGCAATGGTTGCAATAGTAACATAGTCACACAGCTAAACAGCGCAATTAAATGTGAAATAAATGTGGAAATCTCCAAATCACAGACAACAAAAGAAACAAACAGAATCATAAACTACACAGAACAATCAAGAAATTATAAGATGAAACACAAGATGGTGCACAATGACATACAAACAGAAAGTCACACATAAAACCACGAGCATTTTCAAAAGACAGGACATTAAAAAATGGTTCAAATGGCTCTGAGCACTATGGGACTTAACATCTGAGGTCATCAGTCCCCTAGAACTTATTACTACTGAAGCGCCTAGAACCGCACGGCCACACCGGCCAGCAGGCAGGACATAATCACAGCGTACACAACAGATAATTCTATCCAAAAAGACGTCCCAAAACATCCTAAGACAAAGACACATGCTAGAAAGGATTTTATCTATATAAAGCTGCGAGCGAAAATTTGTACCAAAGTCGGGAATCGAACGCGGGTCTCCTGCTTGCTAGGTAGAAGCGTTTGCCAAGGTGCTTACCTTGGCACAGTGATTCACACAACTGCACTGATAACCCTGGCACACCTCCCCCCTCGATCCAAATTCTCACCGCTGCCCCAGTCTGTTCGTCTGTAAGGGGGAATTTAAAGTAGACTGGGACGGCTGTGAGAATTTGGAACGGGGAGGGGGGGGGGGAGGTGCCAGGGTAATCCGTGCAGTTGTGTGAATGACTCTGCCTAGGTGCCTTAGTGGCTAATTCAAGTACCCAATCAGCAGGAGACCTGGGTTCGAATCCCGGCCTTGGTACAAATGTTCACTCCTCGCGTCAGTGTATATATAATAAAATCATGTCTCTATGAGACCAGTAAAGTCTCTGTGTTATTTTATTTGTACCAGAAAGCTGGTCTATACCAATTACAGTGTAACATTTGTGATAGCAGGTACACAGGACAAACAGGCAGAACATCTGATGTCAGATACAAAGAACGCATGAGAACCATGGTTGAAGAGCAACAGGAAGATTCCATATTCCTAGATTTCCGAGAATCCCCTGCATACTGTTACCGATGATACGATCGTACAGAATAGGTTCCCAGGTATGCGAGTAGCACGAAAACTTTTTAAATAATAGAATCCAGTACGTTTTCCTCGGCTGAGATTGGTCATCAGAGGCAAGGGTATCGTCAAATGTATCCTACGGAAGTGTGATACGACCACTCTTATTCTCTGTATCTGACGGACAGGTTGAGCAACAACCTGCAGCTGTATGCTGATGGTGCTGTGGAGAAATGGAAGGTGTCGAAGTTGTCTGACTGTAGGGACGGCGAGTCACGAGGGTGTTGTGCGTGCTGGGTGGTTCAACATGAACTGTTCCGCCGTAAGGTAAAGCGCCGGCACGCCGGTCGGGTTCGTTAGAGAGACCCCTCCCTAGGTCGACAACCCGACGGCAGCGCCCTCAACACGAAGAGGACATAAGCGCCGTGCCGCCTGACAGTTGTACGACTTCCCGGCGGCATCAGGAATAGGTATTTATGCAGCAGCGACTTAGGAACTGTATTAATTCTCTTGTGTTACGACTTGTATATACTGAAGGAATTTCTTGCTTGTTTGTCGCTCTTTGCTCGCGACACATCTGTATTTCCGTAAGTACTGGAATCATTTCCTATTGTAATAAAATTCTTTAATACAGTTTGCTTGAATTGTTGTCTAGCGATCCGAAAGGCAGGTTTCCTAGACACCCCATCTTTGACAATTAGGCAGCATACAACATGAAATGCAAATGACGAAATTTATTCACAACAGATAAATTAAAACTTACAATATGCTCTACTGATCATTTGAAAATCCTTAAGTAACATACCTGATAATGTTAAACGATGTTCACACATTAAACATAGATAGTCCAAAAAGTCCAAAATATATAGATTGTCCAAAATATATTACGTAGTACAATGATCAATTTATCTTTATCACTTGTACCTTTAAGCAATTGTGTCAACAAGAGGTAACTGAACCAAATAGTAGTGAATTATGCTTGAGAAACACGTGGACATTAATCTGGGCATACAGTTGATCTTGCTCACAACAGCATTTAACCTGCGGTTAGAGTACGTAAAAGGAATCCTTGCACATGAGTCCACGACTGCTGCCGGATCGGTTTCGTGATGGAACTGTGTTTTCGTGTAGCAAGTGATACTGTGGCAAGTGGTACCTGCACTCACAAGTACTGGAAGTGTCACTTATCCAAGTGCACGTTTTCTCGAAGAATCGTTAAGTGCGAATAGGGCAGCGCGAGTGTCGAAGTTATAAGTGCGCTCTTTCGCGCTCACCGTAGGAAGGGGGGGGGGGGGATGTCGCTCTCCAGTTGGTGCAAAGAGAGGCGGACCACAGCGCTGCATAGGCACCCGGAAAGCGACGTAAGCGTAAGTAAGCGGGGCAGTTTAACGTGGAAAGCCCGTGCACTGCAGCGTGTTCGAAATCGAGTGGGAAAACAAATGCAGTCAGGAGGACCACCCGGATACGAAGGGCGGCGAGTAAAATGGCTAATTCAAATAGTAATACCTAGCGAAAACAGGAACAATTAGAGAAGTTGCGAGTGTACACCAGCGGTATAAAGACTTGATGACGTTTGTGGAAAATGGAATTTCTGTTAAAAAGATAACACACGCAAAAGTAAGCAAGTTAAAGGTGCAATTATAGGAAAAAATATTGCAATTGGGGATGACAGGTTGGAACAACTGCAAAAAGAAAACGACAGTTACAGAGAAAATTCACAAAAAGCAGCGAAAACATATGCAAGCCGATGATAACTATATCACGCACTAGAGATGCAATCAAAAAATGGCTATCAGCACTATGGGACTTAAATTCTGAGGTCATCAGTCCCCTAGAACTTAGAACTACTTACACCTAACTAACCTAAGGACATCACACACAACCATGACCGAGGCAGGATTCGAACCTGCGACCGTAGCGGTCTCGCGGTTCCAGACTGTAGCGCCTAGAACCGCTCGGCCACACCGGCCGGCAGAGATGCAATCAAAGCAGTTCTTGCAGCTAAAATAGATCGCAGCACTGCAAACAGCGCAACAGAATACTTTGTTCATAAAGTCAAAAACAAATTAAAAGGCAAAGGAAGTGAAACAAAAACTAATAAACTCAAAAATCCCACTAAAGAGAAAGTTTGTATAAGAAAGACCAAGCAAACCAATAATGCTGTCACCCAGAAAACTTACATAAAGTGACACGGAAAGATAATGAACAACAAAAAGGTACAAGAGGCACTGATTTGTCAACAGCCTAAGAAAAAGAGACAGATGCAAAGACACGAAAACAGCACAGTATTCACGCAGAACCTTGATACTGAACTGACCAAGTAACTTCAAATGCGGCTTTACGGTACGATTCTCTGCAGGACGTTGGGAAGAAATATGGTCTAACAAGTTACTGGAGTGAGCCCTGAGGTTGCGACAGCTCCCATGAAAATACAAAACGTGTATCTTCGATTTCTTTCGGTGTCAATGAAAGACCATCTAGAAGTGAGGCGGTGCCTTCAATGCCAAGACCTTGGTCCTTTGGCAAAACATTGTGTTTAGCAGGTAGTAATTTGTGGATATTGTGGGGAAGACTGTTACAAAAGACTGTTACAAAATCAAGCAAGCGAGCGGCCGTCTGTCTGTCTGTCTGTCTGTCTGTGTGTGTGTGATAGAGAGAGAGAGAGAGAGAGAGAGAGAGAGAGAGAGAGCGCAATGTAAATATAGAAGTAAAAGTGCACAGGAACAACGATGATGTCACATGAATCGAGTCCTCTCAACAAGGCAGATTTTAAGAACAGGTTATAGATAGGCGTCTCATCACACTAGAAAGCTACGATGACTCTAATGACACAATCAAGTGCCGTCTATGTAAGAAACATACATCACCACCGAGGAGGATGAGAGTGGCCGAAAAAGCGAGGAATATCTGCCAAAAAGTGATCATTACCACAGGAAACAGCAAGTGACACAGACCGAAGAAGAGTATCATGCACCTACGAAATCGCAGGAAAGAAGTTTTTGAGGAATATTCAAAATTATGAGGTATAACAGAGAAGCATGATCACAGGCGGATGAAGGAACGCCATATGATACAGGTGGTCCGAATTTGGTGGTACACATTAGGCATTTGCACGTAGAATGCGACAGCAGTCAACCTGAGGAAAGTGCTACGCTATCTACAGAAGTAAAAGAAAACTCGCCAATGCAGGGTGTGAATCTCCAGCAATAACAGTATGAAACAGAGCCATTTCGTACAGGAAAGAGAAATCTACTACAGATAGGCAAACAATAAAACACAGATCGGAACAGTGCTGCAACAAATAAATGCAAACGTATAGAACGTTATGCAACTCACTAGGCTGGAAGAGCCGATGGCGCTTACCATAGCTTTATTTTACCCGTACCTTATTTCATAGATAGAATCCATCTCAGAGTGAACAATCTGCCAACAGCAGAGGAAGAACTGGAGAAGTTACTGAAACAGCTTTCTGCCGGAAGTAATGAATCATTCTCCTTAGATATATTGTACAAGAATTTTGCGACGGCGCATGGTCTTATAGCATGGGATCACAGACGAGAAGGGCAAGTTGTCGAATATATACCGATCATTCCTAATGGAGTTAGAAATAAGACAACTTAATGCCATCACAAGTGTCATTATATTGAATGGGGCCAGAAGAGCGGCAAAAAAGTTATTGTTCCATGTACTGTGCCTCCAAGAATCATATACCAAGGCAGAAAAGGTCCACACTATGCCAATAACTGCCCAGGTAGTCAACCAAGGGCAACGTCCTATGGCAACAACAATACTATTCAACAAGTCCGTAACCGTATCGAAAACATCACAGTACTGTTCGAATCATGTAATCTCTGAAGAAATGTTAACTGGAAGAGGAGGTTCTACATCTACATCTACATCCATACTCCGCAAGCCACCTGACGGTGTGTGGCGGAGGGTAACTTGAGTACCTCTATCGGTTCTTCCTTCTATTCCAGTCTCGTTCGTGGAAAGAAGGATTGTCGGTATGCCTCTGTGTGGGCTCTAATCTCTCTGATTTTATCTTCATGGTCTTTTCGCGAGATATACGTAGGAGTGAGTAATATACTGCTTGATTCCTCGATGAAAGTATGCTCTCGAAACTTCAACAAAAGCTCGTACCGAGCTACTGAGCGTCTCTCCTGCAGAGTCTTTCTCTGGAGTTTATCTATCAACTCCGTAACGCTTTCGCGATTACTAAATGATCCTGTAACGAAGCGCGCTGCTCTCCGTTGGATCTTCTCTCTCTCTTCTATCAACCCTATCTGGTACGGATCCCACACTGCTGAGCAGTATTCAAGCAGTGATCGAACAAGTGTACTGTAACCTACTTCCTTTGTTTTCGGATTGCATTTCCTTAGGATTCTTCCAATGAATCTCAGTCTGGCATCTGCTTTACCGACGATCAACTTTATATGATCATGCCATTTTAAATCACTCCTTATGCGTACTCCCAGATAATTAATTTATGGAATTAACTGCTTCCAGTTACTGACATGCTATATTGTAGCTAAATGATTAGCGATCTTTCTTTTTGTGTATTCGCAGCACATTACACTTGTCTTCATTGAGATTCAATTGACATTTCCTGCACCATGAGTCAATTCGCTGCACATCCTCCTGCATTTCAGTATAATTTTCCATTGTTACAACCTCTCGATATACCACAGCATCATCCGCAAAAAGCCTCAGTGAACTTCCGATGTTATCCACAAGGTCATTTATGTACATTGTGAATAGCAACGGTCCTATGACACTCCCCTGCGGCACACCTGAAATCACTCTTACTTCGGAAGACTTCTCTCCATTGAGAATGACATGCTGCGTTCTGTTATCACACAATTGTTCTGATAGTCCATATGCTCTTACTTTGTTCATTAAACGACTGTGGGGAACTGTATCGAACGCCTTGAGGAAGTCAAGAAATATGCTGTAGTTGCAAGAAATAAATAAATCCTTACACAAGTACATCAGTAACATGAATCAACAGTAACAAAGCGTTTTCCTTAATGACGTGAGCCACATTTGCGATTTTCTTTTTTGACAAGCTTGTTTTGTTAATCCAACGCAAGACCCATGAGAGTTAACATTAACATATAATAATAACAGCATTCACACAGTTACTCCATGTGGCTAGTTCTGTACAACTGTTATTTACCCGAGAGTCGTCATGATTTAGAAATAACTAAAATATCTAATTGTAAGGCCTAGCTCTAAATGTGCCACTCATAAATCTTACACTGGGTGTTGTGTGCTGCCCTTAGGTTAGTTAGGTTTAAGTAGTTCTAAGTTCTAGGGGACTGATGACCATAGATGTTAAGTCCCATAGTGCTCAGAACCATTTGAACCATTTGAAAATCTTACAGTAAATTACTGCTTCCAACAGGACTCAACCTGTTACACGTGGCAGCAACAAATACATAAAAATCTCTTAATGTTAAAGTGCAACAGAACAGTTTAACAATAATTTACTTCGTGCACCATGGTAGAACCAGTTACACGTGGCAGCTACAAATACTTAGCAATTATTTAATCCTAATGTTCCACAGGATAGCTTCACAGTAGTTTCCTAAATCCAACTTAGCAAATCCAGTTATGCATGACAACGAAACAACGTAAAATTAATCTCAACTGGAATCGCTAGAGAGAAGCAGTTCGACACGTTGGCCTTCAGGAAACAATAAATTAAAAGCACTAGTTTGCTTTTGTTCTGCAGTATTAAGAGACAAATTATCCACACAAGTGTGGGTTAGGAAGCAGTTCAGACTCACAGAAAAACCAACTCGATGGCTTAAACAGAATGAATAAGTCAGTGCAACAACTTCGAATATGTCTCATCACCGTTCGGCGCCTTGCTGCACTACACAGAACAAAACCGTCTAAGCCGTCCCACATTGCTCACTACACTGCTCTAACAAAGCATTCTTACCAGTTTGAGAGTCCAGACTGTCCCCGCTTCGTTAGATATCGGATTATCGCTATTGAATTTCACCGTAGTGCACTAATTTCCCCAGCGATGTGTGCATATTCTTCCCTCGTCGTCTCTGTAGTAACGAATACAGCGGAAGTGCAGCACATCGTATCCATAGCCACGTGTCCTTCTCGGTCCCCAGGCGTTTCGTCAGCGAAGGGAAACTTGTACAGCGGGCAGCTTGCCAAGCACATTCGCTGCTAATTTGATTCCACGCTTCACCGCGTTGACTATTTCCTCTCATTTCGGTGGCTACTTCCTTTCTACTCTGCGGACACTTGCATTCTCTCTGTCTCACCCACTGCAGCTACATCTAGAGGGCGATGCTCAACTTTTCTCTGGCTCAGACGTGCTTCCAGCTGCCGTTAGCGGTCCACAAATCTCTCTGGAATCGATAGCCACTGAAGCGGGTCAACTGTGGGAGATTAAAAAGTTTCTATACCGTGCTATGAAAGGAAGCTTGCTCAGAATGTAGGAAAATGTAAGTTAATGCAGATGAATAGGAAAATCAGTCCCGTATTATACTGTACTGCTTGACACAGTCAAGTTGATTAAATACTTAGACGTGACATGTCAAAGCGATGAGAAATGGAACGAGCACGTAAGGACGATAGCAGGGAAGATGAATGGTCGACTTCATATTGTTCGGAAAGTTTTAGGAAACTGTCCTCTGTCTGTAAAGAAGACCGCATGTAAAACACTAGTGCGATTGATTTTTGGGATGCTCACCACGTTAGTTGAAAGGAAGGCATAGAAACAGTTCAGAGGCAGGTTTGTTACCGTTGGGTTCGATCAACACGCGGATATTACGGAGATGCTCCATGAAATCAAATGGAAATCCCTGCAGGAAAGGCGACGTTCTTTTCGAGAAACACTATTGAGAGAATTTAGAGAACCGACATTTAAAGCTGACTGAAGATAGATTCTACTGCCGTCAACGTACATTTCGCTTGACCACTACGAAGATTAGATAAGTTAGGGATAGTTACGGAGGTATACATCCAGTCGTCTGTCCCTCGCTTTATTTCCAAATGGGACAGGAAAGGAAATAACTAGTACTGGTACAAGGTAACCCCCGTCATACACTACATATTGGTTTTGCGGAATGTATAAACGAGGCGTGTTTTTTAAGTAGATACCGTTTTGAAATTTAAAAAAAAGACGTGCTAAGATATATCAATACTTTTATTTTTACATGAAAGCCTGTACCTTAATCTACTTTTCTACATAATTTCCGTAAATATTAAGGCACTTGTCATAACGTTGTACCAGTTTGTGAATACCCTCCTCATAGAAGTCTGCCGCCTGACTTGTTAACCATTGCATCACCACTGTTTTGACTTCGTCATCGTCCTAAGACGCTGACCGCCCAGGTGTTTCTTCAAGTGCAGGAACAGATGGTAGTCACTGGGCGCAAGGATGATCTAGAGTTTCCCATCGAAAAGATGTGATGAGATCTTTGGTCTGATGCGGACAGGCATTGCCTTGCAGCAAAACGTGTGCACAATTTTGGTAATTCAAGTGCTCGGTCACAATGCCATACAAAACACTACGAGAAACATTAGAAAAGTCATCCCGCGTGGAGGAAATCGTAAAGCGTCTGTTTTCTCTCTCCTTATTGTCCACTTCCTGCACCATCCTTTCATTAGCGACCGAAGGACGCCCACTCCGTTGTTCATCATGCACATTTGTGCGGCCATCTTTAATTGCTCTCTCCTACGTTCTTACCATTCCATCACTCATAATGTTTTCTCCGTAAACTGCACAGATCTCACGATGAATATCGATCGCTTTTAGACCTTTAGCACTAAGAAATCTTATAACAGCCCGTACTTCACAGTCGGCGGGACTCACGACTATGGGAGGCATCTTAAACACTCAGTACACAACGTAGATAAGGAAGAATCAGACTGTAATGGCGTCAGTGCGTAGATTAAGGTACCGGCTTTCATGTAAAAATAAAATTATTGAGATATCATAGCACGTCTTTTTTTAATTTCAAAATGGTACTTACTTAAAAAACACGCCTCGTATAAATGTACTGTGACACAACAATAAGTCGCAGAGCTGTCTTAAAAGAGAGTAATTCCGTCATACGTCCAACCTTTATATCTGCACAGTGAGTCTACTAATGTGTGAAACTTAATTTACCACTTAGTGCACAAATGGACAAAATATCTGAACTGTTTTCTCAAGCCCAGTGTGTTAGACAGTCTGAACAAATACGACCTTGGTCATGTAAGGCAGCTAATATCAGGTGCGGATTGTAACAAAAATCATTAGAAATGCATGAATTAATAAAGGTGAAGGTTTGGGGTCTTTTCTAGGGAGACAAAAGAGCTAATCCCTTTTTTATTCTGCATATAATTTATGAACTGTGCTTTCAGGGGTCAAGTGATACACAACAATCATGTTCAATAACTTTTGACACTCAATAACAAAATATTTAACTCCTTGACATAAAGAATTGACGATTACCAAAATCGACATCTCTACATATGAAACATTTTTATCACAGGAAAGAATTATTAAAACTCTTCTTCAGTTCATTTACATCTACGTTATCGTAGCTGGTCAATGCACTGGGTTAGTGGAGAACAAATTTACTTTTTGACTAATGAAAAATTCTCATGTACTCAATGTGAATGTAGGTTAGTACCCTAGCTTTTGCAATTCAATGATCAAAGGGTATGCAAACTGGAGTGAACAATTCTAGACTTAATATTTACTGTGGCCTAATGCGCAAAGGTACTTTACCAAGTGGCATCTGCAACAGCATTGTCTCCATGCTGGATCTGAAACTCTAATTCCCTTTTCTGGCCTTGACTGAAATCACTCAGTGTCAACTTTCCTGCATTCTGTAGAACGTTAGTCTTTCCCTAGTCGAAATAACGGCTATTGCACACTCACTAATGGTTGGAGCAACGTGCACAATTTCTTTGCACGCAAAAATTTAATCAGGAATAATTATCTACCTCTTTGCTACCTATCGCCACAATTTGTGAAGCGTATTGTCCTCATTTCACAGAAAGCAAAGCTCTCAACACCCTCACTTATTTTTCACACACTTCTGCAGTCGACCGCGAGATGAGAGAGAGATCTAGCCATTTTACTTCTCACAATGCTTTTATATAATGTTTACGTTAAAAGAAATAATGAATTGTTCTGGCTTTATCCTTTGTGTGCTGAAGCTCACGGTTCTCTTGTTAAATGGGGTTTTTCGATGCCATTAACCACGTGCTCGGTTCGTCTCCAAAATGCGTTTCACTTTAACTTGTTTATTCATGCTCCTGTACATATATTGGTAGATATTGTTTTGTTACTTTTCGGTGCATGAGAGTAACTGTAAAAGTCTTTTGTTGATATAATTATTTTCTGAGAATCTCCCGCTGTATTGTACTGTCATTATGGATCAAGCTTATGTAAGGTCCGTAAAATCCGGACGCCTTACAACTGCTGCAGTTGTTGCCAGAACTACTACTGTTTTTCACGTACCCTTTTCCCAATTTGCATAAAATTTACTGCAGCAGAACCTTGAAATATCCGTTGTCCTACTGCATACTGAACTGCTGCAGAAACACAATGATTTAAAAATGCTTATGCAGAACCAACTCTTATTTTGTCATAATGGTCTGGTGTTAATCTTTGGAACCTTCAACGCTCTTTGTTAGAACCGCACAACAGGCTCAATTGGAACAGCTGGAAGCAGCAAATTATTGTCTTCCGCAACTTGTTTTGGAGGAGAAATATGGTCGCTACTTGTCTTAATGGTTTCTCATATTCTTCATAAATGAGCTACATCAAACATGAAATACAGTTTCTCAACACCGTCCGTGAGATTCATCTCAAATTGTTCAGGTGTAAAATAAAGCTAATAAATGAGAGTAGATATTAAAACGTAATATGATTTACAATTTAAAGGTCTTACATAACTGTTTTACGAATAAAACAGTTTTTCTATTCTTATTAAGTATAGAAGAAAAAAAGTAATTGCAAACATTCATTACGATGTGGAACGAGTCAATTTTGTAAGCACTGTAAATTAAAAATATGGAAACCTACTAACCATTTACTTGTGAGTGTAGCTGGAGTTCTCTAACTATGACTGACAGTTGATAAAAAACTTCATAAGAAAGTAAATGTGCTACTGGGGGACTGCAACGAGTATGCCAAACAGTTTATAGATCTGTCTGCAAGGGGCTCTACACTTCACAACACATGTTATTCTTACTAATCGCTCATGTGAACGAATACATTTTCGTCTTCAAAATCTGATATTATTCGTAACTGAAAACCTCAGACGTTTAAAAAATATGTCTAACATGTAACATGCAGTTCAGGGAGTATCAATAAAGGCCCAAGCCACCTACATCGGTCCACCTTCTTCACAATGTTGACGATAACGTTTACCTCGCCCTCTGTCTTACACTCCAGAAATCCCAACAGTCCCTCCAAATCCACTTCCTGTTGTAATCAATGGTTCCTAGAGACGTGAACACATGGAAAATCTGGGCGATAATTATTGGGTGAACAAGCTGCACCTTTTACCTACATGACTTCTCCTTTCCATTTACGATCACTCTGCTCAGTTGATTAACGCACTACAATACCTTGAACTAACTCTTAAACGGCCACTAACAAGGAAACCTCATCTCATTACCATCCAACAGAAAGTCCGTAGTAAACATAAACTAATGAAGCTAATAACTGGCGAAAATGCGTATTACACTCCTCCAGACCTACGAAACCTTGATCCAACTCATCTCCCTGGGTCCTCCCCAAATCCTGATCTCCACCTCATTTTCCTCCCCCACATGGATCCTCTACCATCTCATCAAATTCCCACATCACTTCACATACACTGAACATCTTCTAACAGCCTACATCAATCGCAGTGTCAGCTACAACAATCCTATCGTTTTCCCCTGATTTACAATCTGCCACACCTCTACTG
The DNA here is from genome assembly GCF_023864275.1 of Schistocerca cancellata. Lineage (NCBI taxonomy): Eukaryota > Metazoa > Arthropoda > Insecta > Orthoptera > Acrididae > Schistocerca > Schistocerca cancellata. The sequence continues at coordinate 455,199,712 of NC_064628.1, read as the reverse complement.
ACACGTTCCCCAATACTATACCAACACACCATTTACATCCTTCATTAACCAAAGTTCTGTCATTTCCCTCCCCGAGACCAAGAACTCTGTGTCAACTTTTACCTGTCCTATCAACTATTAGGCCTACAACCCTCCCTACAACCAACGTAGGTCTTTAACTTCCTGGTGACATTGACTCTTTTTGACATCAATGCTTTACATTTTGTTAAACGTATTCTTACTGTTTTCGTTTTACCATTTTTATTATTCCAGTTTTGAATTAAAAACGAAGAAAATCTAGTTTCTTTTATGTTAAACCATTCATTAATTTCACCTTCACAAATTTTTTAATTCTCTTGTAATTATGTCAGCATTTTATTTAACATTTTTTATCTTTCTTACTATGTATTACTTGTCCCTTAGCCGAAGAGCGATCTGTGTAGTGTTTACAACCCCTATCTAGCCGTCGATATGGGGAGATGGGGAAGAAGAAACAATAAAAAAATAATGAGATGAACTTATCTTACTATACGTCTGCCACGACAGCTGTATTGTCAGCATGACGACTGTCGTCCTAAGGGGACCGGGTTCGATTCCCGGCTGGGTTGGGGATTTTCTCCGCTCACGGACTGGATGTTGTGTTGCCTTTTTCATTTCATCCCCATCCGGCGCGCAGGTCACCCAATGTGTCGTCGAATGTAATAAGACCGGCACCAAGACGGCCGGACCTGCCCCGTAAGGGGCCTGCTGGCTAATGACGCCAAAAGCTCATTTCATTTCATATCATTTCATCATCTTACTATATGCGATGGCCCTATCCAATTTACTAATGCCTGCCACTGTGGCCGAGCGATTCTAGGCGCTTCATTCCGGAACCGCTCTGCTGCTATGGTCGCAGTTTCGAATCCTGCCTCAGGCATGGATGTGTGTGATGTCGTTATATTTAAATTAGTTCTAATTCTAGGGAACTGATGGCCTCAGATGTTAAGTCCCACAGTGCTTAGAGCCATTTGAATTAACTAATACACTAAAATATCTTCACTAATGCTTGCCTGGCAGCTTACATGGGAACCTCACCAACAGGGAACACTCAATAGTCTAAAACTAGCAAGACTACTAATTGGCTGAAGTTGGTGATTACACCCCTCCACTATAACCCACTCTTGCAAAACGTAGATTCAATGCATCCTCTCCTTTGCAAATATAGCATATACGTCCATTCAAATCCTTGAATGTCATGCTCTCTGTCTCACTTTCTGGGTCTCTTTACCGTGCCACCACTTCTATCCTCTACTATTTCATCACACTCCCTCCCCCCCCCCCCTCCCTCATATGTTACGCTATCCACAAGCTAGTTTCTAATAGCCACATTCTTTCCCTTCTGATCGTCAGGCCTAAAATAGAACTGTACAAATGAGATTTACAAATATTTCCCACGATCCCTACACCTACACACACTCCACATTCTTTCAAAACGCGACAGTGCCCCTGGTATCCATCCTACTATCAACTGGAATTCCTCCCAAGCTATCCCACCACATCAGGCTCCCCACTCATTCTCACTCTCCAACTCTGTCCATCCCTTCTCCTGTTGATACCAGGTACTGCCACACATCAAATTCCTCCTCACATTCTGTTTTCGCACTAACGACTCCAACATCAACCTCCAGCTGCATACTTCCTTTGCAATGAACGAGTGTATTTTTCTGTCTACGCCTGTCAAAACTATAGAACACATTTTCCTTTCCGACATTCTTTTATCCCATTTCAGGTACTTCAGCTATTAAGTGAAAGTGCAGTACTGTTTTATTAGAGGAGAATCACCATCTCTGCTAAGTCATCCTTTTACAGTTTTCAAAACCATCTGTAAACTTTCCACCATTTAATAGTATTTGTGCGTTCAGTAGCCGCAGAAGTTCAAGTAACAGCGCCAGCAGAGATGCTGGCATGACTGTGAGGCTTCTGGTGGGCGCTGTTTGCAAGTGCGCTGAGAGATGAGCGCCGGCGCGACTCGACGTGCGAGACCGCATGGACAGGGAAGAGAGGAATGAGGTAGACCACCGAGTGAGTAGCGCCAGAAGAAACCCGGTAGCACCACCGAACAAGTGAGCGGCGTGGATTTCACTACGTGTTTGGTTAGACGCGGTCGGTCTACAGCCTATAAAAAGAGTTTGCTGCACCAACTGTCGCGGTAAAGCTCGCCCGAAGCTGTTTACTATAGAGTTGTCTGCCATGTCTATTCCTGGAAAACAAATTCTTTGGAGCAATGTATTGATCTGCGTGAGTATGTTGTCATACAATGCTTCCTTAAATACTTGACGCAAGTGGTTGCTAACTGTCCCACTGAAACAATCGTTAGTGTTCTCGTAGTAGGGAGCAGAGTAATATCTGTATCCATATGCTCGTAGTCAATGATAGAGACACTACTGATTACTGTGTGAATGTTTAGTTTCGTCATACAATCGCACTTAGTTCTAAGTACAGCGTGTTAGTTATACATTACATCTGGGCCGTATTATTCAGTGAACTGAGTTATGCTATTGTATCTGCTGCCACATGATGTGAGAACGTATAACTGAAACGAACTCTTGGCAAAGGTTCTTATTCTGTATTGTATTTGTGCTCTGGTTGCGTTTTGTATGATTTTGTGAAGTCCTTGCTTTTTCTCGTTAATGTTATTCCCAAAGAGCTGCTTTGAATACAGAATTTAAACTGTTCTGACAAGATTTTGAAAGCATTTGGTAATTTTGTGATAATATTTACATAAAGATATCATGTGATACTTCTTACTTTTATAGCAAGCTTGCATGTGGCATTCTATGTTAGGTACAAAGTTCTATTCTGAGTCTGCTGTGCATTTTAGAACCTTTCCTATTGGTACTTATTCTAATGGGTCGCCCATCTACATTTTATTACTTGAGTATTTTAATATGATGTTTTGTATCCTTTATATTTTTTATCCTTCCTGTTTTTCAATTTTTAAATATTTATTGAAGTTTTTTGGTATTTTGGCTCTGATTGAGAGGGTACCAGTCTGTCACACAATTTTCTTGTACAGTATCAATAAGTAATGGAATTTAACACAGCGCCGCTTTAAATTCTAGAAGCTCATGGTAAAATTAATTTCGATATGTTATTAAATTAAAGTTTTAAGGTTTAATTGTCACTCACGACCCAACCTAGTCCCACTGTCACAATGTTTGACTTTGTTTGTGTTTTTAAAGCTCTTGACTGATGGGTGGTATGTTGAGCCGCTGACAGCTCACTTTCCATCCATATGGGACGAGGGGGGGATGAAATAACTATAAATAAAGAAAAAACGCGATGTCCTGTGTACACGACATAGGATTTTTAAAGTCTGATATGTGCTGAAGAACAATTTAAATGATGTTTCATTTTTGCCATTTTTGTACTACGCTACCTTAAACATGGATTTTAATGCCTTTGTGTTTTATACGCTCTATTCTTTATATTTTTTATCCTTGGAAATATACCTTAAGACAGAAGTGACAATAGTGAAATTATACTATTTCTACAGTCAGCGGCGCATATGAAGTCTTAAAATGTTCTACATGACTGTAAACACCAACTATGAGAAGCTAATTACTATTAACTCTTCTAACCCACAACTGATTTATTAATTCTGGCATGCATGACACATTCGCTGCCTTTATATTCACACTCGTGTTTTCCGAGCCATCCAGTATGCAAGTCCCGATGAAAATTCTTCCGGTCAGGCCAATCAACAAAAATCTCGTCACGGCCATGAGCAACATTTACAACCAGATTCAATCGTACCACTCGCTGAATGAGCAAATTTATTCGGTGCAGCATTCTGCCGTACATCCCATTCACGCTTCCTCGCATACCTGCCCGGCCTCGTTAGCTGGTCCTACAGCGTCGACTAGCCCCCCGCAGGTAAAGTTCACGTTATTCAGGTAAGCTCTGAGTAACGTAGCAAGTGTGCAGATGGTCAAATACCACGTTAACTTTGCCACTGAAGTAAGAAGCTCACTTTCACCCCATGTTTGTTTTACATCGGATTTTGCCACACACATATCGTCGTCGAGTTGAAAGGTTCGTTCTGTTTAGTTATGAATCGTTGTCTTTTTGTATCTCTCTTCCTCTGTTTCCTTCTATCTATGCTAGAGCATGCCGGACGTGTGTGTGGCCAAGTCGCCTCATTGACACGTGCTTGCCCTCTTGATACATTGCTCGGAACGATTGAATTTAAGGAGGCTGGCCCGACGTTTAGCTAAATCATCTGACCAACCAAGTGGGTAAGTCAGTAAAGGCTACGCTCTATCATGATCGATAAGGACACCACTTCCTTGGTAACATTGCTCTCTACACAGGACCGGGGTTTGTAATGATCATTAAATTCATGATATTGCTCTCTACACAGGACTGGGGTTTGTAATGACCACGAAACACATCCAGTTTATAGGTCATTTATTGTTTAGATCCCAGAAATTTTACGAACTTAATATGACATTAATTATCTATATTCCCCAAAACTTTAAAAACATAATAATTGCAGCAAACAGTCAAATCGAATATCTTCTAGTTTTGTCTCACACTCAAGGTGCTTAAACTAACAGGCATCTCGTTTCTACTTAAGCACTGGGAAAGAGGATGGGCCTACGTTGCTGCCCTTGTGGTCCGTCTGCTCGGACAGTGATCGAAATTCGAACCCAAGGTTACTACTAGGACCGAATAGCAAAAATTATCTTTGGCGGAAAAACATGGGAACAAAGCAGACACAAAAGAAAGCAAATTCTTAAAAAATAAAACACCCTGTGAAATACGGCACACGCAAATAATCAATTAACAGCACACGTAAGCCTCCTCACCGTAACTAATTACCAAGAACGATCTGGTAGCTCGCTGGTAGTGCAATTCGGCACCACGTGGGCGACTGATACCAACAGCTAATTTCTTTGTACTCACCCCTCTTTTCGTTCTTGCTTTCCATACTATACAATCATTCACACGCTTAACCTATTCTTTATCAAAGTAGTTAGGACGTGCTGCTTGCAAATAGGGGGATAAAAAGAACTGTGAACAAAATTTATGAGATGCGCTATAAAAATTTTACGTCACACGCTTAGAACCTTAAGTACGTCACACACGCATCTCCTACCAGGTTTCACACGGGATCGTCATCCAGATTACTCATCAGCCGTTACGACCGCGTGTTTACTAGACGGGGTGAGGTCCCAGGTTACTTTAACATTGCAAATAAATGCTGCTTCTAAAAGTGAAACTATACGATTTTTTAGAGCTGTTGGTGCTCTCGTGTGCTGAAGGCACCAAGTGATTGCAGCACTATAAAAGGATTACGCGAGCCCCCATGCTCACCTCTGAAAAAGAAACCCTAACTGAAAACTTTAATTGTAAAGGAAAAATTTCTAAAAAAAGATGAATGAATGGCCGTAACGACACGCTAACTACTTCCTGAAAAAGAGCGGATTAGTATCTATGTAAAACATAGTACTTCATCTCACGATGAAATTGGCCGCAAAGACGAAGATTGCCATCGACTCCGTCTGCTCAGTTCAGCCGCTACCCAAAGAGTGACTATCATGGCGGCCCTCAACGGCCGTTCCCTTACATGGAGGGGAGGGGGACCCGTTACCAACCCCGGATTACCCCCTGGCAAACAGGTGCATCATCTCTGTCTTTACTTCAGGCTTAGGTTGGCACTAACCGACCTACAGGGTGACCACATCTCTGCCTTGTCACTACCAGCTGACCAACTATTAATACAAACCCCAAACTTAATCAACACAAGGCAACGTAGTGGGATTAGGGAAAGGAAGTGCATTTCTGTAATTATGAATTGAATTAAATAAACAGGTAGTCCACCTCTTCACTCGAGATATCACACTATTTAAACTAAAAAAATGTTGAAAATATATTCAATATAATGCAACAAAAAACTAACTGTAATGAGATGGAACAAACTGTTCCCTCTCAGAGTATCACTGCCGCCAACCATAATTCCTCTCATAATGATATCGCGATCGAACAGCTCACTACGTTAATATCCTCTGGATCTTAATTATTAATTGTACGGGTACTGTGATACACATGCCAGACTCCCCACATTTCTTCAAAAAATTACCCTCATCTTTTAAAAGTATGTACTTCCTTATGTCTCTTCCCTTGGAATTTAAAATATACTAAATATTCAGTTCACCTTCCTCTTCGTTATCTGGTCTTTCTCTCACCGTTTCCCCAACTTAGTCAGGAGGCTGCTGCCTCGATTGACTGTTACGCCGCTGTTCATCGATCCACGAACTTCTGTCCACATTACTACTCTGCCCTAGATAACATTACTTATTATCCGTAAAGAACTACTCTCTATACGAAAGAATGTCTTCTTTCCATTTCCAGTTACCACTTTCTTATTTAAGGCCTTGCCAGTTTCCCATTAAGTTATTTCTATAGCCAGTGGCGAACATCAAGCCTTTTAAAATGTTAGCCCTGTCCTCCCCGCTATTAGTCATTGTGTGTGCGAAATATAGAAACTCACCAGCCGAATCTCTTGGCGTTCCAGTGGTCTGCTCTTTAGCGTGCATATCTTTGTGAGTGTGCCCAAAGCTCTACTTAAATGAAAAAGTGTTTTCAGCTCTGCTTGGCCGAACTCACGCCCCAGTTCGCGTTGACTGTGATAGCGTGCCACGTGTGGGAACACATTTTAGAACTCCATTTGTTTGAACAACCCTCAGTATTTGCTTCATAATAGTGATTAAAACGTGACGAAGCCACTGGACGTTCCAGAAATCTGATTCGGCTAATTTTATGCTTCGCCCACAAGCTGCCGCTTTGCAAACTTTACTCGTGCTTCTTCCGTCACACCCTCTACCAAACACTCTATGCTCAAGGCTAAAAATCTCGCCACGTGTTAACGATTTCCCCCAAAATGAGTTTTAAATTAGAAGCCTGGGTTACCTGCAGATTAGCGGCTTCTCTCTTTCCCATTGCAAAGTTTTAATTTCCATTACTTCCTGCTCTCTCTTAAAAAATATCCCGATTGGTAGCAGCGTGCAGTTTCCGTGCTCTGCTTTGATGGCTGAAAACCTCGTCTGATAGCTTTCTTGACAGTGCACAACTGCATTTTAAGTTTGTCGGCGTAGCTTAATTTCTAACAGCTGTACACAAAAACATCATAAAAATAATTATAAACACAGTTGAATCTTAAATCCCCCAAAACATGATCCAAAAGCCGTGAAAGCACGGCAACTCTAGTGGCTAGGAAAAAAGGGTGCACGTTTGAATTCATACAAATTCCAGTTGGTACAGAACGCTGTAAAGGACTTGGAATCCTCATGAAAGTTATTTGATAATAAGCCTGATTTAAGTCGCCCACAAAAAAATAGGAGGCATTACCAAACTAAGTAAAGCAGTTACGGATATCCGGATGGTCTAATTACTGCATCGGGAAGGATGATCTGAACGTCTTGCCTTTAAATCTTCATTTTACTTGGTGATAGACGATAAAGAGCCAGGTGAACGGGAACATCATCCACTAAACGATCAGCAAGTGCACCGGGAAATTCGCTAAGAAGGTCCCTTAACTGAATAGCCTGAAGCTCACTAAGATGACCAAGGTTCACCTCCGTCCGATCAGTCCGCAAGGTATTAAACTACTGGCGGAACAGGAACAGTAGGCTGTCCTCTCTGGCGGACGCGCTAAGGAATGTTCGAGAGACGTCCACATGGTTGCAAGCGAACCAGGCCCACGTGGCAAGATGTTGCCGACACAGAACACTGTCCGTGCAACTTAATAGGTGCTGTTAACGAACACCGCCCCCCCCCCCCCCCCCCACATGAACCATGGACCTTGCCGTTGGTGGGGAGGCTTGCGTGCCTCAGCGATACAGATGGCCGTACCGTAGGTGCAACCACAACGGAGGGGTATCTGTTGAGAGGCCAGACAAACATGTGGTTCCTGAAGAGGGGCAGCAGCCTTTTCAGTAGTTGCAGGGGCAACAGTCTGGATGATTGACTGATCTGGCCTTGTAACATTAACCAAAACGGCCTTGCTGTGCTGGTACTGCGAACGGCTGAAAGCAAGGGGAAACTACAGTCGTAATTTTTCCCGAGGACATGCAGCTCTACTGTATGATTAAATGATGATGGCGTCCTCTTGGGTAAAATATTCCGGAGGTAAAATAGTCCCCCATTCGGATCTCCGGGCGGGGACTACTCAGGAGGACGTCGTTATCAGAAGAAAGAAAACTGGCGTTCTACGGATCGGAGCGTGGAATGTCAGATCCCTTAATCGGGCATGTAGGTTAGAAAATTTAAAAAGGGAAATGGATAGGTTAAAGTTAGATATAGTGGGAATTAGTGAAGTTCGGTGGCAGGAGGAACAAGACTTTTGGTCAGGTGATTACAGGGTTATAAATACAAAATCAAATAGGGGTAATGCAGGCGTAGGTTTAATAATGAATAAAAAAATAGGAGTGCGGGCTAGCTATTACAAACAGCATAGTGAACGCATTATTGTGGCCAAGATAGACACAAAGCCCATGCCTACTACAGTAGTACAAGTTTATATGCCAACTACCTCTGCAGATGATGAAGAAATAGATGAAATGTATGACGAGATGAAAGAAATTATTCAGTTAGTGAAGGGAGACGAAAATTTAATAGTCATGGGTGACTGGAATTCGTCAGTAGGAAAAGGGAGAGAAGGAAACATAGTAGGTGAATATGGATTGGGGGGAAGGAATGAAAGAGGAAGCCGCCTTGTAGAATTTTGCACAGAGCATAACTTAATCACAGCCAACACTTGGTTCAAGAAACATGAAAGAAGGTTGTATACCTGGAAGAATCCTGGAGATACTAAAAGGTATCAGATAGATTATATAATGGTAAGACAGAGATTTAGGAACCAGGTTTTAAATTGTAAGACATTTCCTGGGGCAGATGTGGATTCTGACCACAATCTATTGGTTATGAACTGCATATTGAAACTGAAGAAACTGCAAAAAGGTGGGAATTTAAGGAGATGGGACCTGGATAAACTGAAAGAACCAGAGGTTGTAGAGAGTTTCAGGGAGAGCATAAGGGAACAATTGACAGGAATGGGGGAAGGAAATACAGTAGAAGAAGAATGGGTAGCTCTGAGGGATGAAGTAGTGAAGGCAGCAGAGGATCAAGTAGGTAAAAAGAAGAGGGCTAATAGAAATCCTTGGGTAACAGAAGAAATATTGAATTTAATTGATGAAAGGAGAAAATATAAAAATGCAGTAAATGAAGCAGGCAAAAAGGAATACAAACGTCTCAAAAATGATATGGACAGAAAGTGCAAAATGGCTAAGCAGGGATGGCTAGAGGACAAATGTAAGGATGTAGAGGCTTGTCTCACTAGGGGTAAGATAGATACTACCTACAGGAATATTAAAGAGACCTTTGGAGAGAAGAGAACCACTTGTATGAATATCAAGAGCTCAGATGGCAACCCAGTTCTAAGCAAAGAAGGGAAGGCAGAAAGGTGGAAGGAGTATATAGAGGGACTATACAAGGGCGATGTACTTGAGGACAATATTATGGAAATGGAAGAGGATGTAGATGAAGACGAAATGGGAGATAAGATACTGCGTGAAGAGTTTGACAGAGCACTGAAAGACTTGAGTCGAAACAAGGCCCCGGGAGTAGACAACATTCCATTTGAACTACTGATGGCCTCGGAGAGCCATTCATGACAAAACTCTACCATCTGGTGAGCACGATGTATGAGACAGACGAAATACCCTCAGAGTTCAAGAAGAATATAATAATTCCAATCCCAAAGAAAGCAGGTGTTGACAGATGTGAAAATTACCGAACTATCAGTTTAATAAGCCACAGCTGCAAAATACTTACGCGAATTCTTTACAGACGAATGGAAAAACTGGTAGAAGCCGACCTCGGGGAAGATCAGTTTGGATTCCGTAGAAATGTTGGAACACGTGAGGCAATACTGACCTTACGACTTATCTTAGAAGAAAGATTAAGAAAAGGCAAACCTACGTTTCTAGCATTTGTAGACTTAGAGAAAGCTTTTGACAATGTTAACTGGAATACTCTCTTTCAAATTCTGAAGGTGGCAGCGGTAAAATACAGAGAGCGAAAGGCTATTTACAGTTTGTACAGAAACCAGATGGCAGTTATAAGAGTCGAGGGGCATGAAAGGGAAGCAGTGGTTGGGAAAGGAGTAAGACAGGGTAGTAGCCTCTCCCCGATGTTATTCAATCTGTATATTGAGCAAGCAGTAAAGGAAACAAAAGAAAAATTCGGAGTAGGTATTAAAATTCATGGAGAAGAAGTAAAAACTTTGAGGTTCACCGATGACATTGTAATTCTGTCAGAGACAGCATAGGACTTGGAAGAGCAGTTGAACGGAATGGACAGTGTCTTGAAAGGAGGATATAAGATGAACATCAACAAAAGCAAAACGAGGATAATGGAATGTAGTCAAATTAAGTCGGGTGATGCTGAGGGAATTAGATTAGGAAATGAGACACTTAAAGTAGTAAAGGAGTTTTGCTATTTAGGGAGTAAAATAACCGATGATGGTCGAAGTAGAGAGGATATAAAATGTAGACTGGCAATGGCAAGGAAAGCGTTTCTGAAGAAGAGGAATTTGTTAACATCGAGTATAGATTTAAGTGTCAGGAAGTCGTTTCTGAAAGTATTTGTATGGAGTGTAGCCATGTATGGAAGTGAAACATGGACGATAACTAGTTTGGACAAGAAGAGAATAGAAGCTTTCGAAATGTGGTGCTACAGAAGAATGCTGAAGATAAGGTGGGTAGATCACGTAACTAATGAGGAGGTATTGAATAGGATTGGGGAGAAGAGAAGTTTGTGGCACAATTTGACTAGAAGAAGGGATCGGTTGGAAGGACATGTTTTGAGGCATCAAGGGATCACAAATTTAGCATTGGAGGGCAGTGTGGAGGGTAAAAATCGTAGAGGGAGACCAAGAGATGAATACACTAAGCAGATTCAGAAGGATGTAGGTTGCAGTAGATACTGGGAGATGAAGAAGCTTGCACAGGATAGAGTAGCATGGAGAGCTGCATCAAACCAGTCTCAGGACTGAAGACCACAACAACAACAACAACAACAACGAACACCGCACATAAATGCCTCACTGAATTCCACTACAAGTGAAGGTTATTGTTTAACGACTATTGCCATATATATAGCCATGTTGCTCCGAATCGAAGGGAAAAATCGAAAATGTTTTCATACAAAATTTGCGTTATTGACAAGGCTAGGGGACATAAGAGAGTGGCCGTAGCTCGTCTTAAATCGCCACTCTCAATGTTTTTCCAGAGTCATATTAGTTTTTCAAAGTGAGGTAATGTATTTCCTTCTACGGAAATAAAAAGGGCATTCATTTTTAAGCATAAAAGTCGTAGTACATGTATCCATTACTGGTGATAAATGATGTGATATTGGACAAATAAGACAGAAAATGGTTTTCACACACTTTGACATTACTGGCATTCATTTACACACAGTTTGTATACTTGTACACTGCATAACCATAGTGCATGTTCACATTATAGACAATTTAAGTTAAGTAAATACTTAAAGTAAAGACCATTAACTTCGACGACTTTCTGAAAACGGGCTTCAACAGATAGTTGAACGCGCCTCATTTCTTTGCTCATTCCTGCACAGACATTCCTAATTTGTTGACACAGATTCTCGGGTGTGGTTGACGTTTCTTGATAAACTGTCCTTAATGCACCCTCATAAGAAAAAGTCTAGAGACATGAGATCCAGAGAGCGAGCAGGCCAATGGACAGCTTCGCTACGTCCTATACAGTGATCAGCATAATCTCTGTGTAGTATTTCTCGAGCTGTAGCTGAGTAATGAAATGCGCAACCATCGTGTTGATACCACATGGCAGTCAATTCCAGAGGGGGCACATCTTGAAGCAACGGGGGAAGTTCTTGGTCAAATACTTTCCGTATTTCCGGCCATTAAATTTACCTTCAATCAAGTATGGTCCAATGATATATAATTCCACACCAAACATCCACGCTCCACAGTCTTTAATGCTCAGTTTCCCGTAATCATCTTCCATTTTCCACTGACCAATAATGCGTACCATTTTCGCTTTGTACTATAGTTCACTGCAAAATTTAACACGCTTTTCGAAATCATCCTCATGAAATTCTTGATGCAGACAAATGTGATATACACGGAATTTATTTCGCTTAATTATTTGGAGAACACTCCTTTGACAAATTCTCAAATCAAGTTCGAATTGATGGAACTTACGTGAGGTTTAGCGTCGACTGCAGCTAATACAGTGACTTCCCAATTTTTCTCAGTAGCAGTTCTTCTTCGATTATGTTTTCTTGGTGTGACACCTCTCGATTCGGAGAAAAAGTTCGCAAGTCATTGAAAATTCCTTACAGATGGCTCTCTCCTTTGAGGATACCACTCGCCGTGTAAGTTGCAAGCTGCTCTAGCGTTCTTACGAGCTTCACCATCATATGACTTACAGTCATATCGATTCTCTCATTAATCATGTATCGAATATTCATGATTACAAACGGAGGTGGATCTCACTCAAAATAGTAGGTAATGTTCTAATGATATTTAAGTTCACAGTGCAGAAACTTGTACCGATCTCAACAAACCTGTAAACAAATGAGTATCGTTATGGGTATACGGACAAAAGATCAAAACACCATATTTCGTAACCAAATGAATCATTGAATGACAAAAACAAGACAAACATAGAGAGTGAAAGAGAATCAAGGTGTGAGAAAACAATTTGCTACCGTTTAGTATGTAAATCCCATTGGCACTCATCTCCCGAAGATCCAAATGGGGGGGGGGGGGGGGGCTGGTCGGGAATCTTTTGCCAATGAAGTGATCATTATGACACTTTTTCAGTTATAGGACACATGTCCTGTGGATGCACATTATGTGTCATTAAAGCAATGGTTTCCTTTCCTTCCGCTTCCTCATGCCGTTGATCAATGCTGATTCTTCCGCGTTTTTGGGACGTTTCTCACCTACGCCGTTGTTGTCAAGCCCATTGGCTGGAAGAAAAGTGAGTTCTTATGCTGGAGGTCTTAGGCCGCCATTGCTGTGTTTAATATTTATGTTCATGTAATTTTGAGGGTTTACCCCCCTATACCCATCAAAAAAGTTTCAGCCATTTTCCACACCTACGGTTTCTGCCATCTGTTGGTGACAGAGCAAGACTGTGTGTTATATTGGTGTTGTGTTAGTGGATAAGGTACTAATACTTTGTTGTGTCTGTGCCTGTTTTGTTGTCGTATTTCAGGAACGGCAGTTAGGGATTTCCTCTGGGTGGACTTGTTGAGGCACGACGAATTAGCCTGTTGAGTTGCCATTCGTGGAAAGGCCCTCATAGATATGGTGTCCGCGTCGAGCCAGCAGCTTTGCCAGAGAGTGGGGAAAGCATTGTATCAGGGGGAGCAGCAGGACAAAAGTGACGGATTTGCTACTGTCTAGGCTACTTTGAATGAAATTGAATTGTTCACCAAATTTATCGAAAGTGAGGTTCCATCTTACAACAGATTGCAGCCTAGGATAATTTACTACATGAATTAGTTGACTGAGTTGATTTTGTTAGCATTTTCTGCTCTGCGATTGGGAGCGGAGCATGTGTGTCGTGTTGGCGTTGTGTTAGTGGGTAAGGTACTGATACTCGTACACTGCCTAGTCCCTGCGCTATTTTGTCGTCATGTTTTAGGAATGATGGCCGGTGATTCGGATGATTTGGTAGAGGTAGAACGAATGTCCTATGAAGTTGCCATTCAGCGACATGCCCCACATGTACAGTGCCCGAGTTGAGCCAGCATATTAGACAGGATGGAGGCGATAATATGGCTAACATAGGGGCAGTAGCGTGGACTTAAGTAACGGATACGTTGCGACTCCGTCTTTTTTTTACTGTAATTGGACTGTTTATCACATTTTTTGCAGGAGAGGCGCCATTCCTTTCACAGCTGAAAGAACTGCAGTGTAGGATGACTCATTACTTGCATTGGTTGAACAATTATACGATTTCAGCTAAGGGTTAGAGTAAACCATTATGTGCTAGAAAGACTGCTTTCAAGAGTTTCGCAGGCATAATTGACAGTAAACGACATGCTGTCTGCTACTTCAGTGTAAGATACGTTAATAACTTTCACATATCTTGACAACATTTTTTATTGCGTCAAAATTCGCCTCATCCGTTTCATTTTTAAAGGCAACGTTATCTCAATTATAGAAAATTGTTCAATAGGTTCACTGTCTCTCGTCAACATTCTTAACCACGAAGCATGTGCAAATTTTCTCTAAGTGACGTAACATTGTCTTTGAAAATCACCGACTGTCGACATGAGTAAGCCGAATTTGAAAATAATAAGAAGTGCCGTCGAGACATTAGAAAGTTATGAGTGCATCCAGATGGCCGCTCCCTGTCATAGCATTTTCGCCCATATTGCAACCGACGATAGCCAGTAAGATGAATTTAGCTATCATGCCAATTTTGGGACACAGTTGTCTCTTTCGCGTCTAACACAACCGTAGCACTGCTCTGGCCCTCCTAGCCGGGCCAGAGTGAGCATGTGTCGTCGTCTAAGCCATAGCAACGCCGCTACCAGTTTAGGTAGGATGATGAGGCACTGTATTCAGCTGCAGCAGCTGGAACCAAAATTATCTTCTGCAGGCCAGTGCTATGGCTGCTGTGCAGGCACAGACGAGCCTGAGGCACTTCGCTGGAATCTGCATTGACATGGCGGCCGGAACGTTTGTAGTAGTGGGCTGGGCGTATAGTTCCTGGAGTCAGCTCGGTGAAGCTACAGAAAAGCCTGCCGCACATCACAATTGGCACGACAGCCAAGGTCCTCGATATCAACAAGCTCGGCATGAATGTGTCAGTAAAATGAGGAGATGCGGCTACAAGAATTACAGCCACTGTTCAGAAGCTGAGGTTGCTTGCGGCACTGAACCTGTTGTGAGGTATTGAATGTACTAGTTTTGGATGCGATGCGGCAAGCCTAAGTCGTTAAAGTGGGCCGCAGTTTTGGTAATTGTTGGTTTAGCTGGAGTATGGTGTACCGAGTAGCTGCACAGTCAAGACAAAGGTCATTGTGGGCAGTGGCCAAACTGTTGTGTTCATCGGATATCTGGAGGGTGGACGCGACTTTACCCATTGGCCTCAACAGACGGCAGTCACAATTAAGTTCAAAAGTCCTTCTGTAATTGCAACAATACTTGGAGCACGATGTATGTTATTTAGTAGTCCATGGTGATTGGTGGGTAGTTGACAAGTTGTCAGTTTGAGATTATCGTACAGCAGACAGCGTGTACAGTAAAGAGAGCCAGTGCTGATGTATGAGTTTTGAATACGATGTATTTGTTACATCTTCTCATATTACTTGGCATGGCTCGTTGGTACAAGAGTGTGAATTTTGTATTGTGTCTTATCTCGACGGTGAGTGCGTCATTTAATGTTGTGCCTGGGGCGTTCAATAATTAATGCAACACTTCTTTGTGATTGTAGATTGGGTTTATTCAGGGTACTAATAGACAATATTATTCCATACTCTTTTTTCCACAAACCTCTGTTTCTGAACATAATCTCCGTTCAGTTCAACAGCCTTACGCCGCCTTACTGGGAGGGCCTGAATACTCTCATGGTAGCAGTCTACTGGACGATGTCAAAGTCAACGTCTAGCTGCATCAATAGCATCCATATCATCCACGTAATGCTTCCAGTGGAGTACCTCATTCATTCGGCCAAATGGAAATAGGAATGTGCGATATCCAGGCTGTAGGGCGAGATCCGGGCTTAGGGCGGTTGAAGAAAAACAGTGCGATAAAGTCGTTTGAGGTGCGAAAACTTGTCTGAGGCCTTGCGTTTTTGTGGAGAAGTTCGTTTGCGTTTCAGTGGTGAGGAATACGCTGAAGTCGTTTCTCGAGTTTCTTGAGTGTAGCACAGTACACTTCAGAGGTGACTGTGGCACCTTGAGGAAGAACATCAAACAGAATAACCCATTCAGAGTCCCAGAACGTCGTAAATACTTTACTGGACGAGGGTGTGGCTTTCGACTATTTCTTCGGAGGAGAGGTGGTGTGGCACCACTCGATGAACTGCCGTTTGGTTCCAGTTCGAAGAAATGAATCCATGTTTCATCGCCTGCGACAATGTTCGACAAGAAATTGTCATGATCAGCAGTTCCGGACAGATGGTCCTCCATTGCTCTTTATAGTCTTACGGCGGCAGTAACCCAACGAGCACACACTGCTGGAGGAGTGTGTCAGCACTGTCAACAAGGAGTCTAGTCATGCAGCGAAGTGCGTGATTGTGATCCAAGGATCACTTTGAATGAGAATGTCCGCACTTAACAACATTGAAGGAGTCACACGTTTATGTGGCCGGCCGGCACGCGAGAGATGGTTCAAATGGTTCAAATGGCTCTGAGCACTATGGGACTCAACTTCTGAGGTCATTAGTCCCCTAGAACTTAGAACTAGTTAAACCTAAGTAACCTAAGGACATCACAAACATCCATGCCCGAGGCAGGATTCGAACCTGCGACCGTAGCGGTCTTGCGGTTCCAGACTGCAGCGCCTTTAACCGCACGGCCACTTCGGCCGGCGAGAGGTCGGAGAGGTTTGCGCCACCTCGTTGCGATGATGTCGGGCCCCTTAATCAACAACTCACCGTGCTTTTGTCCGCCCCCGGTAGCTGAGTGCTCAGCGCGACAGAATGTCAATCCTAAGGGCATGGGTTCGATTCCCGGCTGGGTCGGAGGTTTTCTCCGCTCAGGGACTGGGTGTTGAGTTGACCTAATCATCATCATTTCACCCCCATCGACGCGCGAGTCGCCAAAGTGACGTCAGATCGAAAGACTTTCACCCGGCGAACGGTCTGCCCGACGGGAGCCCCCAGTCACATGTGCTTTTGTTGAGTGTCAGGTCTCCATAGAAGCGCCTGTGAATATCTACGATGCTCTGGTTTCCCGCCGAAAGAAACTCAATGACAGCTCTGTGCTTGGACCGCACCTCCATTACAGACGCCATTTCAAAGGCTACGTTTAGCGCCATCACCTATGTGAACTTCATGTTATAGGGGCTGAAGCGGTAATAATCCATGGTCTTTCACAACGAATTCCCCATTTACTCAACTGAAACTGGCCAAGAAAAAGTTGTTTTGCATTACTTATTGAACACCTTTCGTAGACAGAGACATATATGTGTTTTTTTTTTTTTTTTTTTTTTTTGTGTAATCATGACGAAGACATTCTTAACTATTCTACACAGCGGTAAGTTTTCACAATTTTGTGTTGCTGTGGTTGTCCTTTGACTTGTCAGCCTTGGTAGCCCTGTTGCAAGTAACAGCAGTAAGTGGCTGGAGGATGCCTTCCCTAAAGGAGGTAGAGCCTTTTGTTTCTTTATTCAATTATGGCACTGAGTTAATGTGATTGTCAAATTGTAACGAACTACCCGCTGAGATATGAATATTACGATTTCTGCTCGTTTGTTTTTGATTGTTGCCTGCTTGTGTGTTAAATAGGCTGCAACCCATTTGAATTGTACGTATATATCGTTTTCCTTACGAACTTTTCTGATTTCTTTTTTTACATCAAAATTCATTCTGAAAGCATGTTATTGCTTTGCTATTAGTTGTCTAACATTGTATTGATGCCATTGTGTTTGTGTGATAATGTTATTAGTAAATTAGATGCTTCTTTCGTAAATTTATGCTGTTGTACTGAAGTGAAATGGCAACCTAAAATTGATGCCACAACCATATGCCATGAACAGCGGCCATGCGTGACGCACCAGCGAGCTTGTTTATATACTTGCATGGCTGAACTGGGGCGTTCTTCCTGATAGGAAGACTGTGTATGTGGTGGGTGGGTAGTTGCTATCATGACGAGGCCATCGGTGCAGTATTAAGTCAGCCAGATAGAATTCTACAAATCTGTCAACTTCCCAAAAAGAACAGATGGCTGGATGTGGCGAAGCGAGAACTTGTGGAGCAAAAAAGTGAGACTGCCTGTTGGGCTCCCTTTTAGAGCTAGTGTTGGCTTGCTGTCAACATGGATCATCGTTCTAATGTGAAGTAGTGGTCAGTGCTCGGCTTTGTGGATCCAGGGAATGCAGCATGGCCAGGAGGCTACGGTTGTCAATTATGTAGTATTTTCGGCTATTGCTGTTAAAGGAATTTGTGCCAGGTGTGATTCCTGCAGTGTTGTAGTGAAGACGAGTGTGTCTGTTTGGCCAAATGACGTTACCAACTGATCAAAGGTACTGCACTGTTGTTGAACGACCTGGTGTATCAAAGAAAATTTTATTTTATTGTTGTGTTCAGATAAATTTTAATCTCTTCCTGTTGCTGGCATTCGCTGTCTTGTTGCTCTTCTTTAGCCCAGCAGAGGGGAATTTGGGCTGCTGAATTCTATTCCTGACTTTTGGTCTCGTATTTGTAATTGGTAATAGTTAAGTTGTTTTTTTGCAATAGGTTAACTATAGTTTTTGCGTTTGAAACATGAGCGAAGACAGATTAGTTTGTGTATTCGTGTTCTCCTTTTACTGTTGTGTTACTATTTTTGCCAGCCGTTGTGGCCGAGCAGTTCTAGGCGCTTCAGTCTGGAACCGCGCTACTACTACGTTAGCAGGTTCGAATCCTGCCTCGGGAATGGATGTGTGTGATGTCCTTAGGTTAGTTAGGTTTAAGTAGTTCTAAGTTCTAGGGGACTGATGACCTCAGATGTTAAGTCCCATAGTGCTCAGAGCCATTTTGAACCATTTTTGTTACTATTTTTGTTACAGTGTCGCCTTCTTTGTTTTAAAGTTAGTGAAATTATTTTACGTGGGTTCTATTGTGTTAGATATTAAGTTTTGTATTTTAATAAACTTGAACACTGATTACCTTACTTTATCTTTTGTTTTGCGGTAGAGAACGTTAAAACCGATCAATGTATTCAACTAACGTTAGCGTTTATGCCCACATGACACCCAGCTACTTAACACTCCCAGTGTTTCCTGTGCCACAGTAACTACTACAAGATGTGGTTGGCACTCGCTCGACGACTCTTCAGTTTCGTCATCCATGGGTAACATTCTGAATAAAACAAAATAAACAGTGACGAAATCTGCTTTGAATTTAACTTTGGCACTGACTCATTCTTTTGTGATCTGATGACTGGAACCGTTACTCACTTCGCCTTCGATTGTAATTGACAATAAATAAATACATAATGTTCTGTTGGGAATTCAACTACACTGCCACTTACTCATGGGCTAGGGATTCGGCTACCGCAGTCACGTCAAAGTTGGGTATAAGCTTTATTGATGTAGATATAAGAGCGCTATATTTCGTTAGGTTGATGATGAGCAGACGATTACAATTCATTGCAGTAGAGGCGAAATTGTTTGTGTTCACCCAACTGCATATTAATGACCGAAAAGTACCTGCCTCCGTAGCCCAGATCAATAACGCACGCTACATCTGCGAAATAGGACGGTTCGACTAATGATTGCGGATGAAATTTTCACTGCCAATATTTGGCTGGGAAGAGGAGGAGAGGTGGTGAAGTAAAGTTCTTGATTCCAGTCTTTGCTTCAAAGTCTCTCCACAGTGTGTAATCAAGTGAGGGCATGGTGGCACTGTTGATACTTTTCCGTTCGTCGGATAGGGACGTTAATCTCTGCAGTCCCCCTGTAGCTATTCAGGAGGAGTAGCCTATTTGTCGGCATCGGGTTTCACTCTCTTCCTTCCTTTCATGAAAAACAACACAGGCCCAAGACTGCAGTGTACAAGCCCTCATCACAGTCATCTACACGACTGAGATACAAACTGGACACTACATAACAGGTCGTAGGAAGACAACGCAAACAGCCTCCACTAGCACCCTGCTAGTCTCATATCTTGAGCGTAGGACTGCTTATTATTAGTATTATTCACACATTACTGTATATTCCTAATGCACAACTGTCACTATTTTGCCACAGCTGTTTAAGTTCAGCTCTAGATGAGGTTAATAAAAGTTGAAGTCCGAAGACTGACTCGAGAATAACTGAAGAAGTTCGAAAACCAACGAAATATTTTGAGAATCAGAAATGCCAGTGAACCCAAAAAATTTACGAGTGCGTAGATTACACACACATCCCAAATTGAAACGCGTCAACTGAATAGCCACACGAACCGTTTTTCGTACCGCTCCCTTAGTGGGCTCCACGCCGAAGATCCTACCCTAGCCTCTGGCCAGCCATATGAGCTAGGAACTGGACTTCCCATAACACCCGGTCGCTAGACTCAAACTTTATACCAATATTAATTTTCAAATTCTATAGGCTTGTAAATGTGCAGTTGCACGCTTTTGAGCTGATTAAAATAAGTTGTTTCAGGGGCCTGAATTTCGTACAAATTAACAATAAACGATTTGTTAAGACCACACATTTTCATTAATTAATCAACAGTGCCTGAAATTCATAATTTAAAATAAAAGTGCCACATCATCCTCACAAAAAATAACTGTTCTCCCTGCTGCCACAATCAGCTTCTTTTTGCCCTTAAAACAGCTTTAATTACTATTAATTTGTGTGGTGAGAGTGTTAATCGTTTCACATTAACCTAATATAATTGTCTATTTTTTTCAGTCTGCGGATAGTCGCGTTTTATTCCCAAATTACCGATTTTGGCGAATGTCGCCCATCTTCAGATCGGTTAAATAACGAAATAAATTGCAACGGCGCTGCAGTCGTATATATTCACAAATCTTAAAATTTATTTTTAAAAGTATTCCTTGTAAAAATTTTAAGTTTGGTAAATACAGGTTTAGAATCCAATCGCAGTTTATATCTCAACAGATCTGAAAATGGGTAGCATAGTGTGAATCTGTAATTTGGAAATAAAACGGAACGATCTGCACACTGAATAGCAGAAAATTTTTTATACGTAAGGATCACTTTCGCTCCTAGCTGACCAGTACATCCACGACTATTTAATCTTATAATTGCCGGCCGGCGTGGCCGAGCGGCTCTAGGCGCTTCAGTCTGGAACCGCGCGACCGCTACGGTCGCAGGTGCGAATCCTGTCTTGGGCATGGATGCATGTGATGCTCTTAGGTTAGTTAGGTTCGAGTAGTTCTAAGTTCTAGACGACTGATGACCTCAAATGTTAAGTCCCATACTGCTCGCCGGCCGCGGTGGCCATGCGGTTCTAGGCGCTGTAGTCCGGAACTGCGCTACTGCTACAGTATCAGGTTCGAATCCTGCCTCGGGCATGGATGTGTATGATGTTTAAGTAGTTAAGTTAAGTAGGTTTAAGTAGTTCTAAGTTCTAGGGGATTGATGATCTCAGATGTTAAGTCCCATAGTGCTCAGAGCCATTTGAACCATACTGCTTAGAGCCATTTAATCTAATAACTGACAAAAAATGTATGCTCTAAATATAAAGAATGGTTTGTCTGTGAGTATACGTGAACATACCAAGTAGCGACCATGTTTAGCTTCATATTTTAAATGAAGTTAGTATTATTCTGAATGTGCATTATATCAGTTCTCGATGAATTATGTAGTTGCTGCCAGAAGTGTACGTATCTCCAGTTGTGTATCACCGAGTTCCACAAGCTGGAATTTTGAACCTCCTATTAGAAATCCACTCAGTTTACCTTATCATTAATAGTTCGCATGTGACCAATAAATGCATGATACTGAATAGCTCTGTAATATGAGATGTTGCGCACCCCTGTGTCTTGGCTAGCGTCCATGATGTATATCTACATGCTAGAAATACAATAGCCTTACCGCCACATTAGGTAGAAGGTCCCCAAGCACGCACAGCTCGGATTTCAGCGGTTAGCCAGTTTGCAGATCCAAGTGTGCTACCAGACGATGGACTACTAACAAGTCCAGCACGAGCGCTGAGTACTAGTGTCACAACGCCCCTCACTACAGCGCGCCATCACTTTTCAAGATCACAACACTCCAGGAAATTAACAAGGAGCTTCAAGCAACTGAACAGTCATCCTCGCCAGCTTTGCGATCAGTCCCACACAGGACTATCCTATTCTATCTTCGGATTGCAGAGCTCAACGAAGGGAAGGCAATTGAAGCGTTAGAAATGTGTCACTGTAGAAGGAGTTTGAAAAAAAAGTAGAGTGGTAATATAAAAAATGAGGAGTTTTTCTGCAGAATTGGCGAGGAGCGATACGTGTGGATACTTTGGCAAGAAGAGGCGACAGGACATGTCTTGAGAGTTCAGGGAATAACTTCTACGACACTTTAACTGAAGAATGTAAGAAACTGAAACTTCCTGGCAGATTAAAACTGTGTCCCCGACCGAGACTGGAACTCGGGACCTTTGCCTTTCGCGGGCAAGTGCTCTACCATCTGAGCTACCAAAGCACGAGTCACGCCCGGTCCTCACACCTTTACTTCTGCCAGTATCTGGTCTCCTACCTTCCAAACTTTACAGAAGCTCTCCTGCGAACCTTGCAGAACTAGCACTCCTGAAAGAAAGGATAATGCGGAGACATTCCTTTCTTTCAGGAGTGCAGTTCTGCAAGGTTCCCGGTCATATGCCTTTCCTAGATCTATAAAGCATAGATACAATTCCCTGTTTCACTCGTAACACTTCTCCATTACTTGCCGTAAGCTAAAGATCTGGTCCTGACAACCTCTAAGAGGCCTAAACCCACACTGATTTTCATCCAATTTGTCCTCAACTAATTCTCGCACTTTCCTTTCAACAATACCTGAGAAGATTTTACCCACAACGCTGATTAAAGAGATACCTCTGTAGTTGTTACAATCTTTTCTGTTTCCATGTTTAAAGATTGGTGTCATTACTGCTTTCGTCCAGTCTGATGGAACCTGTCCCGACTTTCAGGCCATTTCTATTATCCTGTGTAGCCATTTATGACCTGACATTCCACTGTATTAGATGAGTTCCGACTTAATTTCATCTACCCCAGCCGCTTTATTGCACTGCAATCTATTGACCATTTTTTCCACTTCCTCAAATGTGATCCTATTTCCATCATCATTCCTAATCCATTGTACATCGAAATCTGAAACATTACTGATCGAATTTTCACCTACATTGAGCAACTCTTCAAAATATGCCCTCCATCTGCCCAAGGCATCAACAGGATTCACCAGCAGTTTTCCTGACCTAACCATAATACTTGTCATTTCCTTCTTACCTCCCTTTCGAAGCCTGCTAATAACACTCCAGAATGGTTTTCCAGCAGCTTGACCCAAAGTCTCCAACCTGTTTCCAAAGTCTTCCCAAGATTTCTTCTTGGATGCAGCAATTATCTGTTTGGCTTTGTTTCTTTCTTCAACATTACTTTCTCTGACTACCTGAGTTCTAGTATGTAGCCATTTGTGCTACGCCATCTTTTTCCTTTTACAGGCTGCCTTGACTGTGTCATTCCACCAAGCTGTTTGCTTCATCCCACCTTTACACACTACTGTTCCAAGACATTCTTTAGCCACTTCTAGTACTATGTCCCTGTACCTTGTCCATTCCTTTTCCAATGACTGTAATTGACTACATTCAACTAACTGGTACCTTTCTGAGATCACTGTTATGTACTTGTGCCTGATTTCCTTAACCTGAAGTTTCTCCACTCTTATCCTCCTACATATGGACCTGACCTGCTGCACTTTCGACCTCACAATACCAATTTCACTGCAGATTAAATAGTGATCAGTGTCATCAAAGAATCCCCTGAATACAGGCCTTCCTGAATTCCTGATCTGTTATTATATAGTCAATGACAGATCTGGTTCCTCTGCCTTCCCAAGTATACCGGTGAATGTTCTTATATTTAAAAAAGGAGTTTGTGATTACTAAGCCCATACTGCCACAGAAATCCAAGAGTTGTTTCCCTTTCCTGTTGGCCTCCATGTCCTCTCCAAATTTACCCATAACCTTTTCATAACCTTCTGTTCGATTTCCAATCCTGGCATTAAAATCACTCATGAGCAGAACACTGTCCTTGTCCTTTACTCTAACAACTACGTCACTGAGTGTGTCATAAAAACTATCCATCTTATCTTGATCTGTCCCTTCACAATGCGAATATACTGACACAATCCTAATTTTCTTGTTAGACTCTGTCAAATCTATCCACATCAGTCGTTCGTTTACGTACCTTATTGCAACTACGCTGGATTCCATTTCTTTCCTGATGTAAAGCCCTACATCCCATTGTGCTACTCCTGATTTGACTCCTGACAGGTAAACCTTGTATTCTCCCACTTCCTCTTCTTTCTTATCCCTTACCCGAACGTCACTAACAGCTAAAACGTCCAACCCAATCTTACTTGCAGCCTCTACCAACTCTACCTTCTTCCCGGAGTAGCCCCCATTGATATTAATAGCTCCCCATCTCGTTACCATTCGTTTGCCGAGTCATATCTTAGGAGTCCCTGGTTTGTCAATTAGAGGTGGGACTCCGTCACCTCCAAAGGTCCGAGGCATTTTGCTCAGATTGTTGCCAGCATCATATTTAAAGTACCAGGGAAGCAGGTTGTTAGCCTCACTTGCCCCGGGTCCCATAGGGTTTTACCCCTAACGGTTGGGGGACTAACCGGTGGATTTGGTAGTCTTTGCCGTCTGAGCACAAAGGTGACCACGACTCAGAATACGAGTATGTCCGAGATGCCCAGCCTTATTCCAAAGTAACTGGTATCCTGACTGTCAGGACCACTTACTTTGCCACTCATACGTTGCCCGTGGTTCATGAACTAGGACATGACAACAGGAACCCACATCATGAACTACAATAAAAAAATAAATAAAATAAAATAAAATAAAATATTGCGGCGCTGCAGTCGGCAACCCTTATATAGGACAACGAATGTGTGGTGCAGTTTTTAGATCGCTTACTGCTAACACAAAGTCAGATTATCAAGATTTAAGTGAGTTTGAACGTGGTCTTCTAGTCGGCGCACGAGCGATGGGATACAGCATCTCCGAGGTAGCCACGAAGTGGAGATTTTACCGTACAACCATTTCACGACTGTACCGTGACTATCAGAATTCCGGTAAAACATCAAATCCCCGACATCGCTGCGGCCGGAAAAATATCCTGCAAGAATGGGACTAATGACGAGTGAACAGAACCAACCAACGTGACAGAAGTGCAACCCTTATGCAAATTGCTGCAGATTTCATTGCTGGGCCTTCAACAAGCACCAGCGTGCAAACCATTCAACGAGAAATCATCGCCAAAGGCTCACTCATGTACCCTTAATGACTGCACAAGACACAGCTTTACGTCTCGCCTCAGCCTGTCAACACCGAGAATGGACTCTTGATGACTGATAATATGTTTCGTGATCGGACGAGTCTTATTCCAAACTGTATCGAGCGGATGGACATTTACGGGTATGGAGAGTGCCTCAGGAATCCATGGACCCTGCATGTCAGCAGGGGACTGTTAAAGCAGGTGAAGGCTCTGTAATGGTGTGGGGCATGAGCAGCTGGAGTGATATTGGACCCCATGGGACCCCGGATATGTTTAGATTCGACTCTGAAAGGTGATACGTACGTAAACATCGATTCATGTCCGTTGTGCATTCTGATGGGCAATTCCAGTAGGACAATGCCACACGTCTCGAACTGCGACTTGGTTGTTCTGAGTTTAAACACCTCAGTTGGCCACCAAACTTCCCATACCTGACCATTATTGAGCATATCTGGGAGGCCTTGAAAAGTGCTATTCAGAAGAGATCTCCAACCCTTCGTACTTCTACTGATTTATGGATAGCCTTGCAGCATTCATGGTGTCAGTTCCCTCCAGCACTACTTCAGACATTAGTCGAGTCCATGCCACGTCATGCTGCGGCACTTCTGCATGCTCGCTGGAATCGTACACGATATTAGATGTACCAGTTTCTTTGGCTCTTCAGTGTATATCTGAAGCGAAAAACATTGATCTTGAGATTTTCCTACGTTTGACGCCATCTCGTGGGAGCCAGACCCCTCTTTAGTGTATATCTGAAGTAAAAAACATCGATCTTGAGATTTCCCTACGTTTGACGCCATCTCGTGGGAGCCAGACCTAGATCTAGCCCGTAATTGTCACTTTCATTATGGGTTTGGTGTGATCTGTGCAGAAAATTTAAACTGAGTAGCAAAAGATGTAACGTTTATACTGTATAACTTCATTAACAGGTAATGATTCAAACGAGGAAGAATGCCTGGTGATCTCAGAGTAACTGCAACAAGATCGCAACTAGACGAGTGCGTTTCGTAGCTTGGTATTTATGAGGAATGCTCCTACTGTGACGACGACGAACCAGGTTCTTTGTCCATCTCCGTCTCAGTAAACAAACAATATACCCCCATATTAATATGAAACTATTCGTGCACTCGCTGAAACCGGATCGATCACCTGTGGCGTGAGGTTGTTTGCTCAGGAGACGGATGTCAGCTGATATTGTGATGTCCCGTATTCTCATTTGGTATGTCCATATAGAAACTGTTTCCTCTTCCATTTCTCATGTTAGACAAAGGCTTCGGTTATATTCTCCACCATTAACTGAATTCAAAATTTATGTCCGCCAAACACCACCATTCTATCACGTGTGTCTCTCTTCTCTTTATCAACGTTCCTCACAATGTTTCGTCACCAACATGTCGTGAGAAAGTCTCACATTTTGTGTGCTTCAAAGCTAGCATTTCCTGCTACGGTCTCCTCTCACCATCGTAACGTACCAAAGGGATCGGCAGAAGAAATTGATATCCACAAGAGCGTTTTGCTTGTTTGTTACATATTTCATAGCTCATTTGTATGACATTTTTTTACAGGTTACCACTTTTTAAATAAAAATTCGTCAGTGTAATAGAAGGAGTTTCCCAGGAGACATGGTTTTACGTTAGATTTAAAACTTAATTCTACATGTCAGATACTGAACGTGATGGGGCAAATGATCAAAACTTTTTGTTGCTGCATATTAAATTCCTTTTATGCACAACAGACAGCTTTAATAACAGACATTAGAGATCAGTTTTTCTTCTGGTATTCTAGGTCAATACATCACTATTCTTCTCAAATTGTGATGGGTTATTTATGTTGATTTTCATTAGTGAAAATATGTATTGTGACGGTGCAGTTGAAATTCATAGCTCTTTGAAGAGGTATCTACATGACGGCAAGGTTAAAAACCACTATTACTCTTACTGCTCGTTTCTGTACAATCAATCCTTTTTTTACGGGATGGGTTACCCCAGAAAATCGTGCCGTAAGCCACTATTGAGTGGATATATGCAAAATAGGACAGGAGAAGATTCGTTTGTTTCCAAGGGCAGTAATTATAAGAACAGGAAAAGTATCTGTGATTATTTGGGAAGCTCAGCAATGTGTTTATTCCAGTTGAAGTTCTCATGAATATGTACATCCGAAAATTTGTTGTCTTGATCATATGCTACATCAACTACTGGTATGACTCAATTTGTTGAAGATAATAAAATACAGTGTACTTTCTCAAAATTTAGGAAAGATTGATTTCCATAGAAATATTTAGTAGTTCTTTGAAAAATGACATTCACAATGTCTTGTTTTCATCGTGATGAACTTATTACAATGCTAGTACTGCCTGCAAAAAGCATCGAATCTGTCTGTTGAATGTTATGCGAAAGGGCACTGACATATACACTCCTGGAAATGGAAAAAAGAACACATTGACACCGGTGTGTCAGACCCACCATACTTGCTCCGGACACTGCGAGAGGGCTGTACAAGCAATGATCACACGCACGGCACAGCGGACACACCAGGAACCGCGGTGTTGGCCGTCGAATGGCGCTAGCTGCGCAGCATTTGTGCACCGCCGCCGTCAGTGTCAGCCAGTTTGCCGTGGCATACGGAGCTCCATCGCAGTCTTTAACACTGGTAGCATGCCGCGACAGCGTGGACGTGAACCGTATGTGCAGTTGACGGACTTTGAGCGAGGGCGTATAGTGGGCATGCGGGAGGCCGGGTGGACGTACCGCCGAATTGCTCAACACGTGGGGCGTGAGGTCTCCACAGTACATCGATGTTGTCGCCAGTGGTCGGTGGAAGGTGCACGTGCCCGTCGACCTGGGACCGGACCGCAGCGACGCACGGATGCACGCCAAGACCGTAGGATCCTACGCAGTGCCGTAGGGGACCGCACCGCCACTTCCCAGCAAATTAGGGACACTGTTGCTCCTGGGGTATCGGCGAGGACCATTCGCAACCGTCTCCATGAAGCTGGGCTACGGTCCCGCACACCGTTAGACCGTCTTCCGCTCACGCCCCAACATCGTGCAGCCCGCCTCCAGTGGTGTCGCGACAGGCGTGAATGGAGGGACGAATGGAGACGTGTCGTCTTCAGCGATGAGAGTCGCTTCTGCCTTGGTGCCAATGATGGTCGTATGCGTGTTTGGCGCCGTGCAGGTGAACGCCAAAATCAGGACTGCATACGACCGAGGCACACAGGGCCAACACCCGGCATCATGGTGTGGGGAGCGATCTCCTACACTGGCTGTACACCACTGGTGATCGTCGAGGGGACACTGAATAGTACACGGTACATCCAAACCGTCATCGAACCCATCGTTCTACCATTCCTAGACCGTCAAGGGAACTTGCTGTTCCAACAGGACAATGCACGTCCGCATGTATTCCGTGCCACCCAACGTGCTCTAGAAGGTGTAAGTCAACTACCCTGGCCAGCAAGATCTCCGGATCTGTCCCCCAATGAGCATGTTTGGGACTGGATGAAGCGTCGTCTCACGCGGTCTGCACGTCCAGCACGAACGCTGGTCCAACTGAGGAGCCAGTTGGAAATGGCATGGCAAGCCGTTCCACAGGACTACATCCAGCATCTCTACGATCGTATCCATGGGAGAATAGCAGCCTGCATTGCTGCGAAAGGTGGATATACACTGTACTAGTGCCGACATTGTGCGTGCTCTGTTGCCTGTGTCTATGTGCCTGTGATTCTGTCAGTGTGATCATGTGATGTATCTGACCCCAGGAATGTGTCAATGAAGTTTCCCCTTACTGGGACAATGAATTCACGGTGTTCTTATTTCAATTTCCAGGAGTGTATATGGAATAGGAATGAACCCAAAACTGAAACATATGGGAGTCTCGTTGTGATATCTTCCACTCATTGAAATTTTCTACAGTTTCAAAACCGAGGTACTCAGTACAACGTTCTGTATTCTGTTTGATATGTATGACTCAAATCAGTTGTGTGTAAAAGTGCCAGTTCCATAAAACATTTTTTTTCAAGGAGGGTATCGCCATCTACTGCATGTGATATGTTTGATTAATTTCAAAACTAAGAACTTCAACACACTAAGAGAAGGTCATCTATATAGAAGACATCTGGTACCGGTACACACAGAACTCCATGTTACCAGTATTTGTTGGAATCGAATACAGCATATGATCAGATTAATCCTCAATAAATTGATGGTTATGACTATTTTACAACGTCCAGTTACATTGTGTAGGCTGCAATTCGTAGCTCCCAGCCTGCCGCATAATGTTATCTACTTGAAATAGCACGCGAACGCGTTGTAGCGTGACTGAGGTGAACTCAGTGGCCGTTCCAAATGTAACAATCTGAGCTTCTGAATCGCCGGTGGCGTACCGAGTTGAGTATTATCATTTTCGCACCGGTTACCATCATTTGTCTGTAAAACTCTCGCTTTCGGTACAGTTGATATGTACGGAAGCTGTAGTCTCTGAAGAAGCAATATCATCTTTCACGCGATTGTGATCGGCAGCCTCTCGTAAGTTGGAAATGTAGTATTAGCTAGCAAACGATAAAGAGAAAGCATATAAAGACATATATAGTATTTATAGAGTCACTGGAAATGTCTGAGGTGTATGTTTCTCCTATATTCATCATAGAAGTGGAAATGGGGAGTTTCAAATGAAGTGATTAAATGACAGCAAAATGAATGCGTATGTTCAGTTTACAAGGGAGTCGTGTAGACATGAAACATCATTAGCAGTGTATCCGCAGTGTATATCAAGAACGGAAGTGGCCACAATATGGAGATCTATGCCACGAGTTGTTCCGCTCCTCTGTGTTTTAGTGGGACTCTAGATTTATATGTTGATAATAAATAACAGTAGCTCGTACAGCAACTCAACAACCTCTATGTAGGAAAATATGGCTCTCACTTAGTGCTTCTGCGAACATATATTTTTGAAACTAAATTTATTTTTCCCAGATAATACCTCATTAATGATTTACATGAACCTATTTTTTATTTTCCTAACTGAGCTTTTCTCAATGCAAATTTTTTCCTCAAAGTAGCAATAGGTCAGCAATAATAACACATTAGCTCACAGATGTCCAACACAGTCTCTTCCATGTAAACTGATCTTTGTTTTTGTTTTAGGGCGCAAAAAGCAACTGGGGTCATACGCGCCCAAGTCAAAACTATAAAACACAAACACGGAGACGAGGGAAACGACTATATGTCAGTCCCAATAGACAGAATAGGAGACAGCTAAAATGGCACGTGGAAAATGGCTGAAAAAACATCATACAAAAATGGAGGTCCAAGACTAAAGATTAAATGTCCTTCGCCTTATTGCTTCGGTGGATAGAAAGTAAAACGCGGACAACAGCCCGGGCGTCATTCGCTAAAACGGCTGATAAGTCAGTTGGCAAACCCAAACTGGAACGTAAACTGGTAAAAAATGGGCATTCCAGCAGGAAGTGGCGGACCAAATTGGGGCGCAATGAATACAAAGTGGTGGGGCAGCGCCACTGAGCAAATTATGATGGCTAAATAGGCAGTGCCCAGTACGCAGCCGAGTTAAAATGATCTCCTCCCGGCGAGAGGGCTGAGAGGAGGTCGTCCAAGGCGCTGGGAGAGGCTTAATAAGCCGAAGCTTATTCCCGTGGAGGGAGGACCATTGGCGGTGCTGACAGACGGCAATGCAGAGTTCATGAGGGAATAGAGGTACTCGAGGGCTGAGGTTCGAGGACTGCGGCCTTGGGAGCAGCGTCAGCAGCCTCGTTTACTGGCAGGCCTACATGACCAGGGACCCACAGAAACATGACATTGGCTCCACCAAGGGTGAACAACTGACAGTTTTCCTTGACCCACTGCATTAAAGGATGAGCAGTATACAGCGCACCATCGAGCAGGATCTTCGAGTTGGTAAAGGAGGAGACCGTTTGTCTTCATTGGACTTCTTAGAGCCCTTCTGGTTAGAGGAAGACTTTTGTTGTTTGGCTGGAGGGGCAAAGGAAGTCTTCTCAGTAGTACTCCTTCTGCCCTTTTCTGCCTGCCAGTTATGTAGTGGGTAGCTTCGTCCCTTTAGGCAAGAGTTTGACAGTTTGTTGCACAGCAGGAAGCTACCTTGACACTGGTCAACTTCACGACCTCAGAGCCAAATTTGAGGTCGCATGTCAGCATTTTCCTGTCCTTCAGGGAGTGAGGGGTAACAAGAACTGAACTACAGGGTTATTGCAAATGATTGAAGCGATTTCACAGCTCTACAATAACTTTATTATTTGAGATATTTTCACAATGCTTTGCACACACGTACAAAAACTCAAAAAGCTTTTTAGGCATTCACAAATGTTCTATATGTGCCCCTTTAGTGATTCGGCAGACATCAAGCCGATAATCAAGTTCCTCCCACACTCGGCGCAGCATTTCCCCATCAATGAGTTCGAAAGCATCGTTGATGCGAGCTCACAGTTCTGGCACGTTTCTTGGTAGAAGAGGTTTAAACACTGAATCTTTCACGTAACTCCATCACTTCATCACTGAAAACAAGTTTCGCACTGAACGCATCCTCTTCCATGAGCTGTTGCAACCGCGCCGAAAATTCAAAGCGTTTGACTTTGCCATCGGGTGTCAGGGCTTGTAGCAATTGTAAACGGTAAGGCTTCTGCTTTAGCCTTTTCCGTAAGATTTTCCAAACCGTCGGCTGTGGTACGTTTAGCTCCCTGCTTGCTTTATTCGTCGACTTCCGCGGGCAACGCTTGAAACTTGCCTGCACGCGTTCAACCGTTTCTTCGCTCACTGCAGGCCGACCCGTTGATTTCGCCTTACAGAGGCATCCAGAAGCTTTAAACTGCGCATACCATCGCCGAATGGAGTTAGCAGTTGGTGGATCTTTGTTGAACTTCGTCCTGAAGTGTCGTTGCACTGTTATGACTGACTTATGTGAGTGGATTTCAAGCACTACCTACGCTTTCTCGGCTCCTGTCGCCATTTTGTCTCACTGTGCTCTCGAGCGCTCTGGCGGCAGAAGCCTGAAGTGCGGCTTCAGCTGAACAAAACTTTATGAGTTTTTCTACGTATTTGTAGTGCGTCGTGACCATATGTCAATGAATGGAGCTACAGTGAATTTATGAAATCGCTTCAATCATTTGTAATAGCCCTGTATAGGTGCCAGACGGGAGAAAACAGTTTTGCGACTATCCAGTAACTTGCGAGCTACTAGGTAAGGCACTCTTTCCTTTACCTGAGTATGTTGAACAGCCTGCTCATCTAGATACACGGGACAATCCTGGGAGGAGGTGGCGTGGTCGCCATTGCAGTTGTGCACCCTGCCACAGGTTACGCATTTCGCTGGGTGTTGACAAGACGTTCAAGTGTGATTGAACTGATGGCACTGGTAGCAGCGCATCGGATTCGGAATGTATGGCTGGACTATGATGATTTCATAGCCTGCTTTAATCGTGGACGGCCGCACCACCATATCAAAGGTGAGAAAAAGATTGTGGGTGGGCACCAAGAAGGAATCGACCTCTGTTCATTACTCGTTGGATGGCAATGACTCCCTGATCAGAGAGGTAAGGGAGTAATTCAGCCTCAGTTAGACTGTCAAGCAGCCTGGTGTAAATTACATCATGGGAAGAATTCAATGTTCTGTGTTCCTCGACAGGAACAGGGTAGCCGTGGAGAAGTGAGGCAGCAAGTAGTAGTTGTGCTTGAGAATCAGAAGCTGTCTCCAAAAGCAAATTGTCATTCTGTAAACGAGAACAGGATTTCACAGGGCCAGCAATGGTCAACAACTTTCCGAATGATAAACGGATTCACTGTGGCGAAGAAATGACCATCTTCAGTACGTGATACAAACAAGGATCCGTGGTGAAGCAGGGAGGGGGTTCGAATCAGTAGCCTCATTACGTTAACGTCGATGGAAAGAATGGTTGACTCATCGCGAGGAAATGCCCCATGATTATCAGCGTCTCTGATGGCACACTCCTTCCAACTGGGGTTCCCCTTCATAAGGGGGCACACCCACCTTAGGTGATTATTCACACCTCAGGTCACAACTCCCGAACACCTGACGCAGGGACTAATTGGCAATTTGAGAAGGTTAGAGCTAAGGCAATCACCACTCAAAAAATCTGTGTGAAATATTATGGGACTTAACTGCTAAGGTCATCAGTCCCTAAGCTTACACACTACTTAGCCTAAATTATCCTGAGGACAAACGCACACACCCATGCCCGAGGGAGGACTCGAACCTCCGCCTGGATCGGCCGCACAGTCCATGACTGCAGCGCCCCAGACCGCTCGGCTAATCCCGTGCAGCGATCACCCCTCCATGGGCCTGTCCTTTACCAGGGGTACATGCGAAACCTACCTGTCGACCCGGGGCTGGGAATTACGCGTTACCCAGTCACCTTTTACGCGTCAGATGCGTGGGCCAGCCTTCACGAGCACACAGGGAGGAAGAAGAAAAAAAAAAAAAAGGATCCTGAAACGCCGAAGCGGAGGAACGAGAGGAGGAGGAAGCCATAAAGAAAGTTGAGAGTATATATGAAGGTAGCATCTGTCCCTGCAGGTGCACTATCCCCAGTGCTCTCGGCGGCTCAGATGGATAGAGCATCTGCCATGAAAGCAGGAGATCCCGAGTTCAGGTGTCGGTCGGGGCACACATTTACAACATGTTCCTAATAATCTATATCAACACCCGTTTGCAGCTAGGGTGCCGTTTTAAAGTTGAGACTGTTTGCAGGTCAGTGACAGAATGCGGAACATTCCCAATAATACCCCAGACATATTCCCCAAGGAAAGGGAAGAAGAATAGCAAGACAT
The DNA here is from genome assembly GCF_023864275.1 of Schistocerca cancellata. Classification (NCBI taxonomy): domain Eukaryota; kingdom Metazoa; phylum Arthropoda; class Insecta; order Orthoptera; family Acrididae; genus Schistocerca; species Schistocerca cancellata. The sequence continues at coordinate 455,165,654 of NC_064628.1, read as the reverse complement.
ACAGCTCAGAAGGGTAAAAGTGCTGCAAAGGCTGGGGCTCTGTGGTAGCCAAGCACAAACCCGCCAAAGAGTGGCGAGTGCCCTGGGGGGGGGGGGGGGGGGAGGGGGGGGGGAAGTAAACTGACTTCGTATACGCTACTCTTCTGTAAGAAGTTGAGTTGGTAGGGAGCTGGTTGGAACGGTTCTGGAACCATCAAATTAAGCATATTTTAACAACTGTTTATTGAAAATAATCAAAATCTTTACAATGAGAAAAATACACAGATAATAGAATGACAGGGGACAACAAATACTAGATTTTCAGAAAACTAGCAATGAAAGTAGTTAAGAAGGAATAAAGACAAAGAATAATCAAGACATGTATCAAGAGATTTGCACAACTAAACATAAAGTATTGAACTGCTTGAGTTCAGTATGTCCCAGTCGACAGTTATTTTGCGTTTGGTTAATCGGGTTGGTTGGTTGGTTGGTTGGTTTAAAAGGTGGGGGAAGGTACCAAACGACGAGGTCATCGGTCCTTTGCTCCTAATAAAACAATGCCACAAGTGTGAGAATAAAACTGACGAGACATATAACAGAAAACAGAAAGAAAGGAAAATCCACATGAACGAAGGAAAGGCAACAAACAATAAAAGGAAGAAAAGAGGACAAGAAAAGAACACAGAAGCTAGAAACAGAAGGGAGTAAAACAAGAGAGCAGATTACAGTGGCTGGCCAACCACGAGAATAAAAAGGAAAAGCCAGCCACTCTGCCACACAAGAAAAACCTCCACCCTAAAAGCAGTAGAGTGGAGGACACAGAGGAACAAAGGACACGAGCTAAAACTTAGATCAAATGATAAAACCCACCCTCACGAATAAAACAGAAAACTAAATCAGCCAATGAGGCATTGTCAGATAAAATGAGTGGCAACGAGTCCTCTAACCCACGATTTCATCGCTGGGCAGTCAACGTGGGACAGTAACCAGAATATGGGCCACTGTCAACTGGGTGCCACACTGACACTCATTCACAGAGGCCGGCCGGAGTGGCCGAGCGGTTCTAGGCGCTACAGTCTGGAACCACGCGACCGCTACAGTCGCAGGTTCGAATCCTGCCTCGGGCATGGATGTGTTTGATGTCCTTAGGTGCTAAGTTCTAGAGGACTGATGACCTCAGAAGTTAAGTCCCATAGTTCTCAGAGCCATTTGAACCATTTCTTCACAGTGCAAGACGTAACTGTGGGCCACCCAAGTGTGGCCAATGTGGGGCCAGCAGAGGATAACTGATTCCTTGTGAGAGGCCTGCATGGAAAACTTCCACACATTCGAAGTCTCCTTAATGACACTCAGTTTTTTGTAGGTACTGTTATGCCATTCCGTCTCCCAAACCGAAAAACCCTGCGGAGTAAGTCAGAACGAAGGTCAGGTTCAGAGATCCCCATCTTCAGATGCGGTTTCCACGTATCTTGTTTGGCCAGCCTGTCAGTAAGTTCGTTGCCTGGGATGCCGACATGTCCTGGGGTCTACACAAGCATCACAGAATGATGGGACCAATCCAGGGCATAGATGGACTCCTGAATGGACGCCACCAAAGTATGGCGAAGGTAGCACTGGTCGATAGCCTGAAGGCTGCTCAAGGAGTCAGTACACAGAAGAAAAGTTTCATTAGGGCATGAACGGATGTGCCGAAGTGCATGAGACATGGCCAGCAGCACTGCAGAGAATACACTGCAGCCATCAAGCAAGTAATGCTGTTCAGTATGGCCTCTGTGGACAAAGGCCAAGCCATCATTACCATCAGCCATCGAGCCATTGGTGTAAACCAGAGCCCCAGAGCACTTCAAGAATCGAGAGGAAGAGGCAGCAGAGAGCCGCAGGGTTAACAGATTCCTGAGGACTACGCGAAAGGTCCAGGCAAGGCTTGGCCTACAGCTGCACCATGGAGGTGTACGTGACTGGACCTTGAGGACAGGTGATCAAGGGGACGACTCCGGTTCAGACAGATGCGATTGCATGCGAACAGCAATCGTTAGTCCTGGTCTGGGCCGCCTATGCAGCAGGTGAACAGGCATGTATGGGAAAAGAAAACAGTAATTAGAATGTTCAGGAGAGCTTTGAATGTGTGCAACGTAACAGGCGAGCAGTTGTGCACGTCTGATCTTCAATGGGGGGACTCCAGCCTCCACCAGTACATTTGTCACCGGACTCTTTCTAAAAGCTTCTGTCGCAACTCAGACTCCGCAATGGTGCAGTGGATAGAGCAAATGCAATACTGAGGGCGCCTCCGAACCATAAATTACACTCCCACAGTCAAGGCGGGATTGAACAAGGGCTCCATATAGCTGCAGCAGCGTGGAGGGTTCTGCACCCCAATTGGTGTTGTTCAGGCAGCGGAGGGCACTGAGATGCTGCCAACACTTCCGTTTAAGCTGATGAAGATGACGAAGCCAAGTAAAAAAAAAAAAAATACCGAGCGTCGAAAACCAGACCTAAGAACCGATATGCCTCCACTACAGGGAGTGGATCGTCATTCAGGTGGTTAGGTGCTTCCGGATGAACGGTATGACGCTGAGAGAAATGTATGACACACTTCTTCGTGGCAGAAAACTGGAAGCCATGGGCTAGGGTCCATGACTGCGCCTTGTGGATGGCTCCATGTAGGTGACGCTCAGCAGCACCATTACTGGAGCAGCAGTATGAAATGTAGAAGTCGTTTGCATACAGAGGTGAGACAGAGGGCCCGACAGCTGCTGCTAGACCATTGACGGCCACTAAAAATAGAGAGAGACACTCAAAACAGAGCCCTGCGGGACTCCATTCTCCTTGATATGGGTGGTACTATTGGCGGCACCAACTTGAACAGGCTTAGTAGGGAGTAACAGGAAGTTACGGATAACAATCAGGAGCAGGCCCCTGAGACCCCACTCATACAATGTGGCAAGGATATGACATCGCCAGGTCGTGTGATACGCTTTATGTAAGTCAAAAAAGACAGCAACTAGGTGTTGGCGTCTGGAACAGGATGTTCAGATGGCAGACTCGAGGGACACAAGATTAACAGTGGTAGAGCGACCCTGTCGGAAGCCGCCCTGGCATGGAGCCAGTAGGCAACGTGACTCCAGGACCCAACCCAACCGCCGACACACCATATTTTCCAGCAGCTTGGTAAGATTGATGGGCCAATAGATATTCACATCAAGTTGGTTATTACCGGGTTTTTTAGCACCGGAATAATGGTGCTTTCCCGCCATTTCGATGGAAAGACGCCATTGCACCTGGTCCAGTTGAAGATCACGAGGATATGTCGCTTGTAGTCAGATGAGAGATGTTTAATCATCTGGCTGCGGATCCGATCATGTCCAGGAGCTGTGTTGGGGCAATGTGCAAGGGTACTGAGGAGCTCCCACTCTGTAAATGGGGCGTTAAAGGATTCACTGTGGCGTGTAGTGAATTAGATGATATTCCCCTCCAGCCGCCGTTTGACAGTGCGAAAGGGTGGTGGTGGTGGGGGGGGGGTTAATTCTCCGACTCAGAGGCTCAAGCAAAGTGCTCAGCCAAGTGCTCACAATAGCGTTTGCGTCGGTAGATAATACGCCATTTATCGTAACACTAGGTACACCTTTTTGGATGTCTCTCGCTGGTCCTTGGGTTTCCCTGGCAGGGAGGACTTCACTGGTTCAGTCTATGGGACTGAGGATGACCGTGAAGCCCTGCAACTAGCTGCTTTTGGGGTCTTCAGCCATTGGCAAATGTCATCTTTCCCACTAGCAGAAACCCTGGGAAGGAAGTTACCCAAGGGACCCATTCCTTACAAGAGCAGTCAAAGAAGTTTTACTCTTCTCCAGCTCAGAAATGGGGATGGACGTCCCCAGTGATTTTTTTGAGGGGGGGGGGTGTTGCTCCTGAAGTAGGTGGTGCAATAGGGAGAGAAGTGGCCCCTCACCATCAAGGGGGCAAGTGTGGTCTTCTGGCTCTGAGAGGTGACTGGGGTTGGAGGAGTTGATTGGGCTAGAACTGTTGTAGTGTGGCATAAGACGATGACATGTGCACAGGATGTAGGCATTCAAATTTCCTCTTAGCCTCAGTGTAGGTCAGTCGGTCCAGGGTCTTGTACTCTATGATTTTCGTTTCTTTCTTAAGAATCCTGCAGTCTGGCGATCAAGGTGAATGGTGCTCTCCACAGTTGACACAAATGGGAGGCAGAGCACATGGAGTATTGGGATGTGATGGGCATCCACAATCTTGATGTGTGACGCTAGAGATACAGCAGGAAGACATATGACTGAATTTCCAACATTTAAAGCACCGCAGTGGGAGAGGGATATAGGGTTTCACATCACAGTGGTAGACCATCAACTTGTCCTTCTCAGGTAATGTATCACCCTCGAATGCCAAGATAAAGCTACCGGTGACCTTGATTATCGTTTGGACCCCGGTGGACATGCCGAGTCGAATGTACACCTCGCTGTTCTAAATTGGCGTGCAGCTCATCGTCGGACTGTAAAAGAAGGTCCCTGTGAAATATGGTACCCTGGACGATATTAATCTCTTATGGGGCGTGATGCTTACAAAAACATCCCCCAGCTTGTCACAAGAGAGTAACGCCTGTGAATGGGCAGAGGATGCTGTTTCGATCAAGACTGACCCAGATTTCATTTTGGACAAGCCCGCCACCTCCCCAAACTTGTCCTCTAAATGATCAACAAAAAGCTAAGACTTCATCGTCATGAAAGATTCCTAATCAGATCTCAAACATACATGGTACTGGGGTGAATAAGAGCTGCTGCTATCCTTAGCCACACGTTCCTCCCATGGTGTGGCCAGGGATGGGAATGATTTGGGGTCATAATTCTATGCACTGAATTGAGCATGTGAACACTTAGAGACTGCTGGTGTTAGACCACCAGCAAGAGATGATGTACTACACTTCATTGCGTGTCATCCACCCTAATGTCACCTGCTCTCACCAGGGGTCCTCCCCACATGCCCCACCCAGCCACAGCGAAGGCCACCTGGCAGGATGGCCATTGCCAGAGGTCCCAATGCCCCAGGGGGATGGGCATCTACCCCTTGGAATATGTGGGGAGTTGACGGCGCAGGCATCAGCGGAGCGATCCTTTTGTGGTCAGGGGCTACAACCAGCAGGGTACATGGCGGCCCCACCAGAACGGACTGGCTACCATGCTGGATATCGGGTGCAACAAAGCAAACACGTCCATTATCATCGTCAGCATAGAAAAAGAAACTGCACAGTTGATGGAAATATACGCACCCAGGAGGGTGACCTCGCCCAACATTTGGAGAGTGAGCAGAAGCGCAGATTCACGTCAACAAAGGATATGATAGGTCTCAGCACATTATGGACACGATGCACCATGTAAAGTGCCCTAACCCCAATTGGCTCACCTTTCGGGAAAATTTTGAAAAATGGAGGTCAAACGTTACAGGGGACCATCACAAAGACGAAACGTGTGAGACTCCTTTTAGTCGCCTCTTATAACAGACAGGAATACTTTGGGTCTATTCTAACCCCCGTTAATCGGGTATTGACACATCTCATCTGACACTTCTTTTTGCGGTTCCAGTATAAACCTTTCCACAGCTACACAGAATTTTATACACCCCAGGACTGGCTAAGGGGTTTCAACTTGGCCAGAACTTTCCCAGTATGGTCAGTAACAATTCGAATAAATGGAAAAAATCTTTTCCAGCTGACAGTTGTTGAAGAATGTTGTCAGACACTTTTCTTCTTGGATGGAGTGCTCGAACTATCTCGTTGTCAGCGTATCCATTTTTTTTAAAAGCCGTTCGCATATCATTTAGTTCATCTTGCAAATAAACTGCATCACAGATCTACTTAATTCTGTCCACCAATGTTTTAATGACACCTTTCTTCTGCCTGGGATGCATGTTTGATTACAAATAAGGGCACTTATCGTTATTGCTGACAACTTATGAAGAGACATTAAAAACGAAAATCGTTTATCATTAGTATTGTATTGTACGTAAGGTATGGCTTGAAATGTAACTTCGGATATTTTTGGTCTGGGCCAGGATTCGAACCCATAAGTGTGACTTTCGTAGAGACCTCGAGGAGTCTGATACCTGCGTAAAAAACACTAAATTATCAAATTATATCGTACCGTGTGGGTCAGATATCACGAAAGAGAAGAACCGAATGCGAACTCCAGTGCAGCACCGAATTATTCATCGTCTGAAGTTCCAACAAAATAAGAGCTTTGCTCATTAGTGTATCGTGTAAGGAAGATGAGTTTCTGTTTGCCGCGACTTCTGCTTTTGCTGTGGCCCTGCCTATACCGGCTGTGTCTCTTATGGCAGCGGAACGATAAGATGTTTACAACGCAGTTTCTGAACAATCGTGCGACCTGACGCTCTTCACGTGGCATTACTACAGGTGAAGGAGATATTTCCGTATGTTTTAAAACACATGCCGGCCGCGGTGGTCTAGCGGTTCTGGCGCTGCAGTCCGGAACCGCGGGACTGCTAAGGTCGCAGGTTCGAATCCTGCCTCGGGCATGGGTGTGTGTGATGTCCTTAGGTTAGTTAGGTTTAAGTAGTTCTAAGTTCTAGGGGACTTATGACCTAAGATGTTGAGTCCCATAGTGCTCAGAGCCATTTGAACCATTTTTTAAAACACATGCTGGAAGTGGTAAGCGAACACACACCACCAACTAAGAAATTAGTATCAGTTCAGGAGACCACAGAAGCTCGTTTTTGATACATTCACGATTGGGTCGTAATGTATGATGCACCTTGTATACCGCGAAACAAATTCAGTTCTATAATAACTTATTAATTATCAGCATGTTTCTGACACGGAAATTATAGTAGTCTCATGCAAGCGAGATGTAAAAATACTTTTAGCTATTACAGCCTCGATTCGAGGCCATTTTGAAATTTTGACTATTTCAAGAAATTTCTTAGGTCGAGAAATATCACTCAAGAGTAAGAAGTTACCAAATACTTTGATGGATATTGATATTATCGCTATTAACTTCTTCATTCTACTGCTGCTATACACATACTGTATGGGCAGGAGAACGGTCACGTTCGAAGATTATTTTGCCTCCCGGAAATCTCCGACGGACAGAATTAGCATTATGTTGTCCAGTACTTCGCAGTAGTAATGACTAGAAAAAGGACCGTCCAGTTGCCAAGAATACAGCAACCATTTGTTGTGATCTAACCATTTGCTGCGAACTAAATATTTATCGGTTTTTGAAAATGACCAAGAAGCTTAAATGTTTCCTTCAAGCCGAGGCGTGGCGGCAGCGCCACCGGACGACCAGAGTAGAAATAAAGCAGAGGGAGTCACCCTATAGAGAAATCAGTAAGAGCCGACACTTCTCACTCAGAACAAGACATTAGAGAGCAAATTTTGCTTACGTCCCAAACATCAAATCTGGGTTAAACAACGAAATTTAGTTACTCGTTGTCACCTCTTACATGGAAGCTACTTAGAATATTTTATCAAGACGACAAGAAAAGCAAAGCTATCTATTATTTAACATCTTGTTTTTACCGTAAGGCCGCCTCGTCAGTTTAATTTCAAGTACTGGTGTCACTGATTTACTGTCTTGATTGCCCGTGAATGGCAGCAGCAGCGCGTATCGATATTAGCCCTGCCGAATTATCTTAGCTGGACCGCTATTACTTCCCGGTCATCGTGTGTCGTGAGGGGAGATCGGACCTGGAGTAGATGGAGTTGGAACGCGGCAGAAGTGCAGTCGGGACGTAGCAGCAATCGGGTTCGGAGCGCTAGGGAGGTGCGGACAACCAGTGCTCGCGGACCGCTGGCGACACAGGATGAACTGTCCGACGGACGGAGATGGCAGCGGGATCGACCGTTGGTTGGTTGTTCAGTTGGTCTCTTCTTTGGGGCGACGTGTGTTTGGTAATTTGACCGTTTCTGGGCCTCGTCACTGGGTCATCTTGCTGGACGTGTCTCGGTTCCTTCTTGTGCAGAGACGTCGTGGCAAATGGGCAAGAGTTACCTCTGCACGATTGGGTCCGAGCCAGTGTGCCCGGATCGCCGTGTCTACGGGCGTCGGGTTGAGTCGGGTTGGAGCTGCAGTGTGCCCGGATCGTCAATACTCGCCCGACCGTTGCTGACACACATTGTTTGAGTGGCAACAACCTTGGCTGGTTGTTGGTCGGTCGTCTGGTCAGACGAAATGTGTTTCGTCACAGACCGTCTTCCGGTTTGGTGTGTGTCTCCGCCTGTGATTTGTTCGAGTAGTTCAACAGTGAATCATTTTACGAGTGTTCTGCTTTCTTGTGGCAGTGTTTCGTGGCACACTGTATACCCTGTGTCGGTTCGACTGAGCAGTGCTTTAAATCCTGTAATGCTGTCTGCGTGCTGCAGTAGCCAGTTGGTCGGTTGCGACAGAGCAGCGAGTGAGTGTTTTCTTAATGTGTTGGTGCTATCCTCCACGGCGTGTAGTCCCACAGGCATTGCGATGTTTAGGTATGTCAGTGGTTATTGTGCCTTGGCTTATTAACACACCAATATTTGAAGACGAGTGTTGCTGGTCTCTTCGCCTCACTGGCATTTTCGTTGTAGTGCCGCTTCTCTGGTGACCGAAGTCAGGTAGTTGGTTGGTTCGTCGGCTGTCTATCGGTTGGTTCCCTTTCCGATTAAGAGATTGTTGGTCAGGCTGCCTGTCTCGCCTAAACGGGCGTTAGTATTATACTATTTCAGGCCGACCCTTGGAAACGTCTGAGTGCGGTTCCGTGTCTGTTATATAGTAACTACCCTGTTTGAGTTTTAGTATTTTGGTTAATGTATGGCCTTCAGCCAAGTTTTAGTTTATCCTGAATTAATGTTCTTGTCTTGCTCTTAAGGCATAAGAATATGGGGCTTTCTCCCGAATTTAACATGAAATATTTTAAGGCTTTAAGCCGTTAAATTACTGTGTTGACGTGTGGCCTTCAGATGAGTTTAATATCTCTTAAATTGATGTTCCTAAGATTGTGATGCTTTGCTATGTGGCCTTCAGCCGAATTTGCTTCAAATGTTTTAAGAGAAGGCCTTCTGCCGTTTGAAACACTTCTTATTGCTTAACATGCGGCCTCCAGCCGAGTTCCGTTTAAATTAAAGTGCTAAGGCCTTCAGCCTGTTTAGATTAAAGACTTAGAAAATATTAAGGGTCAAACCTTCAGAAGAACCTTGTATTTAAATTTTTTGCTTAGGCCTTGCGTCTTGCATTTTGAGTGTGGCCTTTAGCCGATCTATAGTTAAAGGAGGTCGATTAAGGTTTTGAGTGTTTGGTATTCTTGTGTAATATGGTGTGTGGACAAATAAAGTTTGTATGTTGAGTGCAACTGACGGCAACCTATTTTGGCCCCTTTCCACGAACTAACCCGCTCTGGCCTGCTAGCCCAGGCATTTCAAAAGCATTGGACGTAAGACCTGGCCACCTGCCGGCCGCTTCAGAGACGATGTGGGAATACTCATAGCCGCCCCTCAGCATTCTAAGTGCGGCCATATTCACGATAGAGCATCACAGTTGGATGCAGAACTATATGAAGGAAGTTCGGTCAGTGTTACGGAAATGTAGCTGCTTGTAGTGTAATGGAAGGCTTCGTGCTCTCTACAGATAAAGTCTGGTCCACTCCTTTCCCTAGTTTCTTTAAATCGCATACCGAATGTCGACTAAAATTATCAGCCTGATGGAATCTCAGACACAAAGCGTTTCATTTTCTAGTACACCTATAACAACGAAAAGTTCAAGAAACGTTTCCGCCAAACATTTTGTGGCTGCCTCAAGATCAGGACAGTCCAAGCCCTAGAGTTTCCTTGCCCCACAGCAGCTACTGGTCATCGGCTAAACGCAGTCTGCCGCCAACGTTAGAGGCCTCCGACTAGGTGAATGTGGCGCGGCGCTATGGATGTTTTTATCAACGGTGATTTTCTGATTTAACGTTCCCATATTTATCTCACAGACACTATTTGGATTTTGAATCTCTGAAACTTATGAACCTTGACCAAGTGTGATAAAATATAGTCGCAAGTGGAAAATGATCTAACATTTGCGCCAAGACCTCAGAGGCAGCTTTGAACCTTTGTATTGTGTGTGGAGTGAGTGCTCGTGGACAGAATAGACCAGAAAAATCCTTTTTTTGCTTCAAGAAATATCGTTCTGGCGTGAATCATTACGCACAGTCAGCAATCCTCGATAAAAGACATATGTGATATAGTACAACCATTTACGTGTGCGACATGTGCATTCAATAGGCAAGGTTCAGAAGTCGGGTACAGTAGTACTGCACGCACTGATTTAAAACAATAAATATCAAGGGGGTGACTATTAATGCGTTTTTGCTTGATCGTCATCAGTTGGACCATCGAGAATTCGTCCAATATCCCTACGCGGACTAGTTACGATAACTTAATATTAACTTCTTGTGGAGCATTAATGGCTGAGCCCTAACAAAAGACATAGACTCGGACAAAGGGCAGTGTGAACATAATATTATGCCTGTGGTGGCTCAGAGAGGGTGTTGTACTTTACGAAAATCTCCTGAGGTGAGTATATACGGCAGCGGGTATTTTTTTTTATCACAACTAATACATGTATCGGTCACAGTATAAGAAAAACAATCTAAAAATTTCATCACATGTCGTTTACTTGCCGTCCCGTATCAAATTGATTCGTATGGTAATGTGACATTTCAAAAATAAAATTTCTTATTGATTTTCGATAATCCTGTATTTAGGTCTGTCACAAAATGGCCAAAAATATAGCTTTCAGCGACACTGGACCGGGAGCCAAAGTACCCTGCACTTTACCCTCAGGTTACCTCACAGCTAGCAGAATACTGCAATATAGTGCTCTCATTTTATTGCTCCAGTGATCTCTATTACAGATAAACTCATAACGTAAAAGACAAGATTAACTGGAATTCACTTTCCTGGACTCATAGCCATAAACTGATAACTTCATTTCACACCTTATGTTAAAAATACTCAGATTATTTAATGAAAATGATACAAAAATATCGAATGAATTTTTTACGCTAATTCTGTGTCATCGAGGAAGTAATTCGTCAGTCATAGCGTTGTCAGACGTACCCTGGTTGTTTCCAAGATTCAGTTACACTTCTACCAGGAAATCTAGGAAATGACTAACGTTCCTGTCTCAAGGTCGTGGCTGCCAAGCACCTAATTACGCAAAGTATATATAAAGAGTCCTATTTCTGTTTTTGTAGCTCGCTTTAGGGACTACAGCATCGTCACTAATAGTACTAAGATGCGTCAACTGGAAGCTAAACAACACAAACCATGAAAATGTTGAAATCGAAGTTTAAAATACTTTTAATGTGAAAGGGGAAGCACTTGTTATCAGAAAGTGGAACATTAAACAGAAAACGCCAAAAGTAATATCTAGAATAAGTCATCCTTGAGTAAAACTGTCATTCAGTCCATTATGATTAAAATATATCACCCGTTGATGTTTTGTCAATAAAAGCGAAAAACACCTACGTTGAAGAGTATTTCGACATGCTGTGTGCTTAAGACAGAGAGAACAAGAAATAACAACACGTTCACCAAACTGATCTTGGCGCTGAGATTCTATGCATCACTAGCGCAGTACGTTATTAATTTAGCCTCGAACATTTTAATATTAAGGACGCCTCTCGGATACCACAAGAGTCATATAAGTTCTATTGTGGCGGCACAGACGGACAGATAGGTTTTGCAGAGACCATTCATAAGCTGCTGAATCACACCACCTTTCACACCCACTCCCTCCTCCGACCCACCATACCCACTGTGTATATAGTATAAATTATGACACCAAATTCAGATAAAATTAATCATCTTCTTACTAGCTTTTATGACTGGTTATTGTGTTTGAAGAGAAACGCTTAAGGAAAATAGAAATATTCTGTATGCCGATCATCCAATGTTTTAATTCTTCCAGGTCCATTACTAGAAAAATTACGAAAATAAGAGACAGAGAAGCACTAATGAATGAATAAATAATCATCACCGAAATGTGGCATAGTCCAACAGCCATCCGACGATTATGAAACCTGCTTTTTGACCTACACAACACTGCAGTGCAACTTCAGAATTTCGTAGGAATTGGTTACTTAAATACGTTGTGGTCTTTGTGAGTTAAGATAGTGGAAGAGGAAAAAGCCTGACTTCAAATATATTACTTCAGCAGTGTTTCAGCCTACAGCAACAAATTTAGTAGCACTCAGCCACTGAGACTTCAAGAACGTGAAGAAGGTTCTGTCATTGGTGTAGTACAAACTAAGGCAGAGAGATCCAGTTTTATTATTTATTTTATGTTTAACATAGTGCAATACATTTCAAGCATATTTTGCTCATTGACAGACGCTTATTAAAGAATTATCTTTATCTAACCTAACACACAACTGTCTTGTTCACTGTTCTCTGCTGGAGTGGCTATTGGAGTATTTGGGGAAGGGGGGTAACACTGGGTAGCCAGAAATCAATGTTTAGTGGTGCTTTCTGCTGGCATGGAACTGTGTCTCATAGTGATTAATACCATTGGGTATCATTTGTGACGACGCTGTAGTCCCTAAATCTACTTACAGAAGCGCGAATAAGAATCAATAATATATACTTTGGGTATTTCTCACTCATCCGCCACGCCTTCAAGACACGAATTGTAGTCACTTCCAAGACCATTCAAGGCTGGTATTTCCTGCTAGAAGTATGTCTGAAATTTGGCAACAACGCAGGATGTGTTTGACAACCCTATGATAGACGATTTACTTTATGGATGACTCAGAAATGGCCTACAAATACACTTGATACATTTGTACCATTTCTGTCAAATAATTTGAGTAGTTTTAACATAAAGTTTGAAATAAAGTTATCAATTTATGTTTTTGATTCCAGGAATGTCATTGGACATGAAAACTGCAGTCAATCTCATCTTTTACGTTGCGAACTTATCTATCCTAGTCAGCACTGGAGCAATAAGGAAGGGCACGACACTGCGGTGTTCCGATAGCTGTGCTGGTATTGTTATCGCCTTCAGCGTGGGGGCTGCTTTGGTTCCCGTTTCCAGTCTCGCTGAAGGGTACAGTTTTAGCCGTTTTGTGACAGAATTACTATCTGTAACGAAATTTTATTTGTTTTATTAACAAAATGCCACATTTCCACACTACTTCATGTTTCTACAGGACGGCAAGGAAACACAGACCAATTCGAAGTTCAGAATGACGAATGTCTAACTAATTCGTGCTGATACTGGCATGCTCATGTCACAAATACTTTATGTTTCAATAAACAGCCTTTCGTCATACGCATATCATGAGAGTCTGAATTACATTTGAATTGGTTATTTCAATAGCGATCTCCACTATTTTATTGAACACAACAGTAAACATCAGAGAGAAATTAATGACGAACAGTATATTCTCTCACATTATCCAAAATGTAACAACAACAACGCTGTACTATTGTACATATAAGTAAATTTTTTTTCCATCTGATTTTTCGATAAATTAGTGTAATCGATGTTCTGATTTCATTTCTTTTTTTGGATTCATGTCATTGTGTTAAGAAAACTATAAACAAATTTCGATGTGAATATTAATGTTTATGTCAAATGTCAAGCAATATTGTAATAGAATTGAAAGGTAACAAATGTTGAAACTGTTGTAACATGTTTAAAGTTGTAGTTGTGCGTCTGGTCCATAGGTAGGCAATGTATTAGGATATGTAGAATGCAAAACCTCGGGTGAATATCCTGTCTGTAAGGGAGCGGTAAAAGGTGGATGGCAGGCGAGCGCGGGAAAATGCGCACGGGCGCTGCACGGCACAACGGGCTCAGCAGTGGTAGTCGGAGTTGGGCATTGGTCTGAGCAACACGTTCTGGAGCGAGGAGGCTCTCCAAGAAGACGTAGTTTCATTTAGCCTCGGATATGCCGTTCCAACGCCTATACAGCATGGCAACATTCCATAGGCACTAAATGGAAAAGTATTGCGACGCTAAGAAGAAGTAAAGTGCCGATACGTCAAGAGCCATTGCTGTGGTTGTATGCGTGCTCTGTGCCTCGCCATCTCGCCGCCTACCAACCGCCGCATCGATACGAACAGGTTGAAACTTTTAGTACTGTATTCGTGTGGACCAGTGTTACTTTTGTTCCATACTGTTCAATAACAACTTAAATTTTACCAGAACTGTCCTATCATTTAATTATCCTCACAACTAACCTAGACAGGGTCCTTTCCACATGTTGTGCAATCCGAGTGTCCCGAGATGAATAATTAAAGTTTGTGTTAATAATAATTACCTGCAGACCTAGCTATGTTAGAATGATGTTTAAAGAACTGTCTTGTTAATGAACTGGTTAATGAATAACGGAGGTCTGACAAAGTTGGAAGATAATTTTGATATCGATTTAGTAATGAAGTTTAATTATTTCGAGACAGATATAATGGTATTTAAATGAGCAGGAAATAAGATGAAAAGAGTAGTAACTCATATTTTGGAAATCTTGAGCGTATATTGATTTCAGTAATCAAATTTTTTATACAGTGATCATAATAGTTTCAGGGTCCCCCCCTCCTTTTCTTTATTCATTTGAATCCTGAAGTGTCCTAAATTGATTTGACCAGCAAAGGTTAAAGTCAATATAAAAGCCAAAATTTATCTGTGTTTTATCTTTATTAAAATTGACGTTGTGTGTGTGATTCGAAAGTGCTATTTCTAGGGTAACCTATGCCCGATATTAATCAGATCAATAGACTGTACGAAGTTTTGTAGTAAACATTATAGTGCAGTGTTATGTATTTATGGTTTATCCATATCAGTACAGAAAATGAAATTATCAGTTCAATAGATTTTTTGGTTCTAAAATTTACCATATTATGCAGTGTTATTACGTGTTGTTTTGCTTGAACGTACATCAACTTGTACAGGGAAGAAACTCAGTTAATGTCTAATTAGACTGGCGACCGTATTATTAACTAATTGGTAGCATCTTCTGTGTTGTTTCTTGTTCGTCCTGACGTGTAGTTGCATTTCGGACTTACTTGACGTATCATTGTTATTACAGAGTGGGTGTAAGTCTGATTTGCCTCCATCCAGGTGCACGCGGTCAATATCTATACAAAAATCCTTTCTCATAAGGTGAAGCCCGTCAACTTACCATAGTACGGGCTTTAATGAGTATCGTGTGCCCTACGCGCGCACGTTACAAAAACAGTCGGACAACGCTCAGGTAGTTTACGGGTTCCATACTTGTAGATCTGAGTTAAAGAATTCCAAAAACCAGGTTTAAAGTGCATTTCCCTACAGGGAGGAATTTTCTCCAATGTTTCTCAATAAGGAGCATTAAGGTACACATATGAGGGTATGGGATCAAAGGAATAAGTGCATGATGGATGACTTTTCAAACTCCCAAATAGTTTTGTTAGAGAAATCGGCAGAGTGCGTCATCGTGTAGTAACAACATGTGATGAAAATTTGTAGGTCGTTTCTCTGACACTACGACTGATACAAGTCATAGTTGTTGGTAAAAATACCAGCTGCGGTATACTCTCACTGGGGAGGTTTCTGTAATGCACGACATCCTTTCTAAGCCACCCTGTCCTTTGTTCGAATATATGTCTTTCGTTAGGGCTCAGCCATTAAGTGGCTAAATGGCTCTGAGCACTATGGGACTCAACTTCTGTGGTCATAAGTCCCCTAGAACTTAGAACTACTTAAACTTAACTAACCTAAAGACATCACACACATCCGTGCCCGAGGCAGGATTCGAACCTGCGACCGTAGCGCAGGATTCGAACCTGCGACCGTAGCGGTCGCGCGGCTCCAGACTGTAGCGCCCAGAACCGCTCGGCCACTCCGGCCGGCAGCCATTAAGTCTTCTTAAGAAGTTAACATAAAGATATCATAACTAGTCACCAGTAGGAATATTTCACTGTAATTTTCAATGAGCCTACTGGTAACCATCAAGCAAAAATCAATTAATAGCCACCCTTTCGATTTTTCTTGTTTTAAACCAGATTATTCAGTACTATTGCAAACGAATTCTGAACCTTGTCTATTGATTGAAATTGTTGCACGACACTTGGAAAGTTGTATTTGATCACAAATGACTTTTATCGAGGCTTCCTGAATGTTAAAAATCATTAACTACAGAACGATATTTCTTGAAGCAAAAAAGGCTTTCTCTGATGTGTGTTGCCCAAAAGCACTCACTCCACAAACAGTACAAGTGTTCTCTGCTGTCTTTGTTGCCTTTTGCCGTCTACCAAACCCAAAGAACCCAAAACGAGTAAGGGTCGCAAATGTTAGACCTTTTTTAACTTACGACTATATTTTATCACACTTGAAAAACATTCATAAGTTTCTGGCACGCAATAACAGAATAGACCTGCGAAATAAACACGAGAACGTGAAATAAGGAAACGACTGTTGATAGATACACTCACAGCGCCGCGCCACGTTCGCCTAGTCAGAGGCGTCTGACACTGGCGTCGGGAGGCGTATAGATCGAAACCGGTATTGCTGGGGTGTGAGAGGACTCTCGAACAAACTGTTCAGATCTGGACATAGCCACAACGTGTTTGGCGGAAACGTTTCTGGAACTTATTGCTGTTGTGGGTGGATTAGAAAATGAAAGTCTTTGTGTTTGAGCTTTCATCAGACTGATAAAATTAGCGTGATACCCGACATGCAATTTAAGGAAATTAGAGAATGGAGTGGACTCAACTGGGACCTTACGTTTACAGAGGATAAAGTTTACCTCTACACCACGAGCAGCTACATTTCCGTAATGCCTCGAGAATATTGTCAGAACTTCCGTCATACGTTTCTGCACCCTACAGTGTTGCCGGATCCTCCATACAGCCGCACTCAAAATCGAGAGTGGAGGCCAGGAATATTGGCCGCCGTAAATGAACATCTACGACTTCGTTTATGCTAATACTGTACTTTCTTGTCATCTCGATGAAATCTTCTAAATTCCTTCCATTTAAGATGTAACAACGAGTAAGTGAAAATCATGGTTTGAACCCAAGCCTGACTTCGATTACTCCTTAATTACTCTCTAACGTCACGTTCCTAGTAATGTAGATCGCGAAATACGGACGTAATGGAGAAAAGATGACTTTTCTGGAAACTAGAAATCTACTCTGTAGGAATCAGCATGGGTTTCGAAAAAGACGGTCATGTGAAACCCAGCTCGCGCTATTCGTCCACGAGACTCAGAGGGCCATAGACACGGGTTCACAGGTAGATGCCGTGTTTCTTGACTTCCGCAAGGCGTTCGATACAGTTCATAGGACCGTTGCTATTCACAATATACATAAATGACCTGGTGGATGACATCGGAAGTTCACTGAGGCTTTTTGCAGATGATGCTGTGGTGTACCGAGAGGTTGTAACAATGGAAAATTGTATTGAAATGCAGGAGGATCTGCAGCGAATTGACGCATGGTGCAGGGAATGGCAATTGAATCTCAATGTAGACAAGTGTAATGTGCTGCGAATATACAGAAAGATAGATCCTTTATCATTTAGCTACAAAATAGCAGGTCAGCAACTGGAAGCAGTTAATACCATAAATTATCTGGGAGTACGCATTAGGAGTGATTTAAAATGGAATGATCATATAATGTTGATCGTCGGTAAAGCAGATGCCAGACTGAGATTCATTGGCAGAATCCTAAGGAAATGCAATCCGAAAACAAAGGAAGTAGGTTACAGTACGCTTGTTCGCCCACTGCTTGAATACTGCTCAGCAGTGTGGGATCCGTACCAGATAGGGTTGATAGAAGAGATAGAGAAGATCCAACGGAGAGCAGCGCGCTTCGTTACAGGATCATTTAGTAATCGCGAAAGCGTTACGGAGATGATAGATAAACTCCAGTGGAAGACTCTGCAGGAGAGACGCTCAGTAGCTCGGTACAGGCTTTTATTGAAGTTTCGAGAACATACCTTCACCGAAGAGTCAAGCAGTATATTGCTCCCTCCTACGTATATCTCGCGAAGAGATAAAATCAGAGAGATTAGAGCCCACACAGAGGCATACCGACAATCCTTCTTTCCACGAACAATACGAGACTGGAATAGAAGGGAGAACCGATAGAGGTACTGAAGGTACCCTCCGCCACACACCGTCAGGTGGCTTGCGGAGTATGGACGTAGATGTAGATGTAGATGTAGAAGATGCAACACCGCAGTGTCATGATGGTTTAATGGTAACACCGTCAATTTTCCCTGCGCTGATCGATATACGAAACGATTCGGATCTCGCTGGTGAAACACTACCGTTTGTAAGTCTTTTTCTCGTTTTCTTTATTCGGTCTGCAAACGGCCACAACGAAATTCTGTGACTAAAAGATAAGACAAGCTCTGCATGATAATCCAATAATTCATCTCACAACCTCCGTTCAAAATATTGTAGGACTGAGCAGAAGTATCTGTTTCGGAAATACTGAGTTACGTCACAAGAAGATAAGGCTCCAAGGGAGCATTAATGACACTAGTTGGTGTGTTGCTTCTCATATAGGGAATCATCACCCAAGATAAACGTTTCGGAAGCAATGAACGTGGTGAGGTAATTCTTGAGGTGAAATACGTCTAGAATAGTAGAACTGCACACTTTTTCATACTTTTTTATCTGCTAAATACATATTTCGTTTCTCGTATAGATCCATTTTCATTACTGTGTGATATGCTTGAATCAGTTCGACTGCAGTTTTCTTCCAATACTTCCAAAAAAATGGTTCAAATGGCTCTGAGTACTATGCGACTTAACTGCTGTGGTCATCAGTCCCCTAGAACTTAGAACTACTTAAACCTAACTAATCTAAAGACATCACACACATTCATGCCCGAGGAAGGATTCGAACCTGCGACCGTAGCAGTCGCGCGGTTCCAGGCTGTAGCGCCTAGAACCGCTCCGCCACTCCGACTGGCCAATACTTCCACATTTCGTTGTAAGGTGTATACACCAATTGTATAATTCAGCTGCATTTCCTGATACATTTCAGTCACTGTGAGCAGAATACATATTGTGTCACTTTCAATAGGCTTAAGTACTTCATAACACCGTTCATGGAATTCAGTCAGGTCTGCATTTCCGTCGTAAATGCAATGTCCCGCTTTCACATGACGTAAAATTCCTTTTTCATGGAAAAGGTGTGATATATATATTCTGTGTGACCACGACTCGTAGAGTGATGTAGCAGTTATGGCGATCAGTTACTAATCTGCAGATAAAGATTTCGAACCTTGTCACTTCCATGAGTTGCAATTGGTGATAGTTTAGGAGACCAACGACTACTGTTAAGTTTCATAATTTTAAGAGGAAGGGCACTAAGTGCCCGAAACCGGTAAAGAAATTATATTTATTTTATACAACTGGGTTCTGATTATTTCATTATATACAACTACAGTTTCTGAAGAGGGATACGATACTAAATTACAAGCGATGTTTTTCAAATGAATAACGTTCGCCCACATACCGCTGTTATAACCCAACATGCTTTACAGAGTGTCGACATGTTGCCTAGACCTGCTCGATCAACAGATCTGTCTCCAATCGAGTTCATATGGGACATCGTCAGATGACAACTCCATCGTGATCCACAAACAGCAGTAACCGTCCATGTATTAACCGACAAATTGCAACAGGCATGGAACTCCATCGCACATACTGACATCCGGCACCTGTACAATATAATGCACGTTTGGAGGCTTGCGTTCTAAGTTCTGTCGGCTGCACCGGTTATTATCGTACCAGCATTTGACATTTGCTAACACTTATCTCGCGCTTACATTAACCTGTGATCTTTCAGTGTCAATAACTTACATTGTGTTACCTAGACAAACGTATTCCTAAAATTTCGTTACTCTACATTAATCATTTTTTGGCGTTGAAATTTTTTTCCGTCAGTGTAAACACAGAGGTGACAGTAAGTAATGGGATACCTCCCAACATCGTCTCAAACCTTCTATTCCCCGGCGTAGTGCAGCAACTAGGCGTTTCATGTACTCCTCAAGTCTTTGGAGGTCCCTGTAGAAATACTGAGCCATGCTGCCTCTGTAGTCACCCGTAACTGAGGAAGTGTTGCCGATCGAGAATTTTGTGCACGAATTAACCTCTTGGTTATGTACCACAGAAGTTCGACAGGATTTACGTCGGGCGATCTTATTGGCCAAATCATTCGACAGAATATTCCAGAATGTTCTTGAAACCAACGGCGAACAATTTTGGTCCAGTGACATGACGCTTTGTCATCCACAAAAATTCCGTCGTTATCTGTAAAAGTGAAGCCCTTGAATGGCTGCAAGTGGTCTCCAAGTAGCCGAGCGTACCATGTAAACACAGCCCACGCCGTTATGGAGCCTCCTCCAGATAGCACATTACCTTGTTCACACCAAGGCTTTGTACGGTCTGTGCCATAGGCTAACCCTATCATCAGCTGTTATCAAATGAAATAGGGATTCATCTGACCAGGCGACGGTTTCCCAGTCTCCTAAGGTCCAACCGATGTGGTCACGAGCCCAGGAGAGGCGCTGCAGGCGATTTCCTGCTGTTAGCAAATGCACTCGCGTCGGTCGTTTGCTGCCAAAGTCCATTAACGACAAATTTCGCCTCACTGTCCTAACGGACAAGTTCGTCATACGTGCCACATTGATTCCAGCATCATTTCATTCAGCGTTGCTTATGTGTTAGCAGTGATAATTCTACGCAATCGCGACTGCCCTCGGTCGTTACGTGGAGGTCATCGGCCATCGCTTTGTCCATGTTGAGAGGTAATCTCTAAAATTTGGTACTATCGGCATATTCTTGACACTTTGGATCTCGGAATACTGAATTCTCTAAGGATCTCCGAAATGTAATGTCCCATGCGCCAACAACAATTCCGCGTTCAAAGTTTTAATTCATCTCGTGCGGCCATCAACGTGTCGGAAACCGTTTCATGCGAATCGTGTGACTGAAAATGACATCTCCGCCAATGCACTGTCCTTTAATAATTCGTTTACTCGATATATAACCATCATCTGTATATGTGTTACCTCTATCCCATGAGTTTTGTCACCTCAAAGTATCCGAAATCCCCAGATGCACATTTAAATATTTCTTTCTTGGCAATATGATAACTGTAGTTAACTGCCAAAGGAATTGAAATCTCTGATATGTATGTTGCCGCTTTGCTAACAAAACACAGCTTAGTTGTCTAATATAAGGTTTACTACCGTTTGGTTGAATAACTTAAAATGTTAGTGTTCAAACCTCTTTTGAAAATTCCTGTCTCTCTCCTACTACAGCCTTGTATTAAAATTTCCCACTTTTTTTAAACCAAGTTATAGCTTATTTATCATATAAACATCACAGGCTCAATGCAGTATTAATATTTCATTTGTTTAAATCTCTTTAATTTCCTTAAGTTATCAAGCACTCTTTTTAAAATTATTATTACAACAGTCATCTTGAAACTATAGCAGCTAAATTTGTTTATAAAACAAAGCGGAACAAATAAATACTTTTAGCTACTGGTTTCGGATCTTGGAACTGGTTTTACGCATTGATTTCAACTATACTTGTAATATATGCTACCGCACAAATTGGTCTGCGTTCATCCATGATCATATGGTTATACAATACAGTCTTTGATGCTAGTAGACTCCTCTGTGATTTAAAACATATGCTATCACCTATACGACCTTTATTTACAAACACGTTGTAGTTGTAGTGACTGGGGTCACTTTTGAAAGGATATTACACACTTGAACATATTTCTTGTAGTAAAACTTAAGAACGTAATGTAATATGGTATATCGCCGTTCCATGAGTGAGCCACCTTAATGTACAGATACATAATACAAAATTACGATCGTTAGCTAACTTCCAGCGGCAATATCGAGCAACTAAGCGTATTGTCGAGATCTTATGCAAACAAACATCAAATTTAAATACTGTCTGCCAGAGAAATAAATAACTATTTCCCAAGTTAAGGTAAGTACTCTCACAAAAATAACGAATATAATTATTTATATAATTGTTTCTACAATTTAAAAACATTACAGTTTGAGGTTAAGCATAGAACATCTGAAAACGTTGGGCGGTGGAGATGCAGTGCGCTGTCAGCTCGGACGAATTCAAGCGGCCTGCTGAAAAAATCTTTCAGAAACGGACTACAGAGTGTGCTGTCATCACATTCTCCTTCCGATAATTTCAACTTAACGTAACGCTGGCGGAGGAATCTAAGTTGGATTTCCTCTTCTTTCTTGATACAAATTACTTGTAATTAGAAACTATTGCAGGAGTACACAAAAGAAAAGCAATAAACGGCAGCACTTATGTTAAATTCAGATACGAGTAAGAACTGAACGGATTAACAAAGCAATAAATGAGATCAAGTAAGCCCAAGAATATGCAGTAGTTGTTGGTCTTGACTAAGGTATGGATGGATTTTAGAAGACAGTACTATCGATATATCGGTAACTGAAATCTTTCGATGGCTCCGTTGGCTATCGAGAGCGTGTCCCTTTTTCATTGTATGATTGAAAATCAAAATATCTGTCAGTTTCACGACATGGCAACTAGGCCGTGTGAAATTTCATCTAGGTGATAGGGGGGAGGGGGATCCGGTCCCACTGGACCACCTCTCCCTCCCACTCCTTTGGATACGTTCTTGTCATTAACAATCTTATCAACATGGTTCAACACTCCATACGCACTCAGATGATTCATTTTCACAAAGACAATACATTCAAGACGAAACAGTCAGTTATCTCTAGTTCAACTAACTCTTGTGCGTGAAGTAAGGAAACATTTCCGAATTTTTTGTCTCGCATCCAGTACTACAAAATGACTTTACATTTTCATGTAATTGTAATGTAGTAATTGGTTATTGCGCCTGGCTTTTGATATTATAACAACAAGGTAAATAAACTGCTTATAATGAAATAGTAATTTATTTTCCTACGGTGAAAAGTTTTAAGGAGTCGTGATTCACTAGCACTATACTAGGAATCGCACATAAGTTAAATGAATGCTGAAATCAGCGAAACCGTAAAATAAACTATAGCCTTAGGCTATTCCATATACGAATATTGAAGTTCGACATACAAAACATTCATATATCGTAAACTGCGGGCAGGCTCAACAGTTGCATGAAAAATTCACCTTCTCACAGATGTAACGTTTCTCTCATTACCAGTAGGTGTGCACACATCGACTGTGATCGATTTTAGATGGTTCAGCGATCTTCAATCATTGTTCACTGTTGCATGTATAACATTTTTGCGCCCACGCGCTTTTATTTCGAGTGTAGCGTACAGTTAATTTAAGGTTTATCACAGGTCCGTTCCATTAATGAGGCAACAAAATGCGTGAACGTACACTTTTTCGTATAAATACATCAGTACTGGGTTTATTTTAATGTTTGACCGTATTGCCCATACCTATAAGAGGTGCGTTACAAAAGTACAACGTGCGTAGTGCATTTGCATTCACTAATGTCCAACTAAAGCACGACACAGTTTATATCAGCCATCAACCTTTCGATGGTGGATGGGCTGCAATAGTTCACTATTCACACTGCAGTGGATCGTACCTGAAACCTTTTACTACGTGAGTGACAAAGCATTTTCAGAATAACGTACCAGAAACTTGAAAATACACTGACGTGTGTTTTGAAAATTTTTCAGTGAAAATAACCACTTGGACTTTACATTTGATAAATGTTAATAGTACGTTTACGGACAGTACTAGCTGCCGATTTTTCAATATCGTATAAGTAAGTTCAGACTGTTTCTGCGACCTAGTACCGAAACGAATTTGTAAGCATTGGAGTCGTAATGTTGGTACACATGTTTTACACAAGAAGCACACATCAGGTCACTAATGTTATAGAAGTTTTTTATTGTACAGATACAAACACCTTGACAACAACTCATGTTCAAGTGTGCTTAAACACTGTGATCAAACACTTTTCATTCGTAAGAAAGTACGGAGCACTTCTATAATAATACTTTCGTCCGATTCTTCATAATTTTGAAACCATTCCGCAATAAAGCGTTAGTCTAAAAATTACTACAGTCCACATAACACGATTTACATTAAGATACAGCTAACTGACCACGAAGTTCCCCGCACATGCTGGCGGCGTTGTGTCCGTTATGGAGACAATGACCAGATCCGGCAATACTGACACAAAGCAACTTTCAAGCGCCGGAGCTACTCAAATGTTCAAATATTGCACAAACTGCAATGACGGTACGTTCACACACATTCTGCTCTTCACCTACTGACTTCTAACGTCCACTTTATTTAGTCTAATTTCACAATGCTACGTACAAAGTCTTGTAGCATGGCTCTATGAGGTACTTACGTGTCCGAAAGATAAGGTACAGCGTTTCCAAACACCACAAATCCCATTAAATATAACTCATACAGAAATTCTAAGAGACGTTTATTTCTATGACGACGTCTTGTATAAGCAGCTAAAGGAAGATGCCGGAAGCGATTCTTTACGAAAATATTTCACATCATCACTAGACGAGAATATTTCACTGCGTAGCAGACTGTTCTCCGGTTTGAAACCATCCGTGATATAAAAAATCCGTGTATAAGTGCGGCGATTACTCGTGCTTGATTCAGGATCGTCCTCATGCCTTCAGCCTGTTGAGTAAGAGGTTTGGATTCGAGTCCCGATGATGCAGCCGGTATTAATATTCCAGAGTTAGGTCAGCAAGGCAATTTTGACATGAAGCGTTTGGCTTGCAGTAAACGCAGACCAGTAGCCTATTGGCGAAGCATTGCATTGTTGGTACTGATAAAGCGCGAACATCGCGTGTACCTCTGATGCAATTATACCCAGTAAAGGCCATGAGATAGGACCGTTTTTGTAGATGCTACTGTAGCACAGTTATGTAGAATAACAATTATTCCACTCACATTGCTCAAGAAACAGGCCAACAACGACATGTCACATTCCTGACGTTTATTTATCCCTGACGGTCCTATCGCAACGTTTAACCTTCAGCGGAGGTTTACTACCACGTTCTTCTGTACTGGAGGTAGTAGTTGCGTCTATTCTACACAGAGGTGACAAAAGTCATGAGACACCTCCCAATATCTTCTCGAGCCCCCTTCTGCATGGCGTAGTGCAGCAACTTGACGTGTCGTGGACTCAACAAGTTCTTTGGAAGTCCCTTGCAGAAATATGGAACCACGCTGTCTCTATAGCCGTCCATAATTGCACAACTGTTGCCATTGCTGCATTTTGTGCACGAACTAACCTCTCGATTATGTCTCGTAAATATTCGATGGTATTCACTCCGGGCGATCTGCGTGGCAAAATTATTCGCTCGCGTTGTCCATAATGTTCTTCAAACCAATCGTGAACAATTGGTGCAAAGTGATATTTCCACCGTTGTTTGGGAACGTTAAGTCCATGAATGACTACAAATGTTCCCCAAGTAGTCGAAAATAACCATTTCCTGTCAAAGATCGGTTTAACTGCACCAGAGGACCCAGTCAATCCCATGTAAACACAGCCCAAAATATTATGGAGCCACCAACAGCTTGCAAAACGCATTGTTGATAACTTGGCTTCATGGCTACGTGGGACGTGCGCCATCTCGAACCTTCCATCAGCTCTTACCAACTGAATTCGGGACTCATCTGAACAGGCCACAGTTTTCCAGTCATCTAGGATCCAATCGAAATGTTCAAGAGCGAAAGAGATGTCCTGCAGTTATCAAAGGCACTCGCGCCGTCTCCTGCTTCCATAGCCCACTAACGCCAAATTTCGCCCCACTCTCCTACCGGCTACGTTCGTCATACGTTCCACATTGAATTCTGAGGTTATTTCACGTATTGTTGCTTGTCTGTCAGCAGTGACAACTCTACGCAAACGCGGCTGCTTTCGGCCGTTAAGTGAAGGCCATCCGCCTCTGCGTTGTAAGAGGTAATCCCTAAAGTTTGGTATTCTCGGTACTCTCTGGACGCTATGAACCTAAAAATATTTAATTTCCTAATGACTTCCGAAATGAAATGTACAATTCGTCTAGCTCCAACTACCATTCTGCGTTCAAAGTCTGTTAATCTTTGTCGTGCGACAATAATCATGCCTGGAAACGTTTGACATGAATCAATACGTGATATTACCGCCATCTGTATACGTGCATACCGCTATCCCATGACATTTGTCACGTCGCTGTATAAGGGTAGAGGCATTGTCTTTGAGGGATACTATACAATGAACTAAAGCTCCCCATTCGAACTGACTGAGGTGATCATGTGCACTTTCCCCAATCTTTCCATGTTGCTTACTATGTAAGAAGCCACATTCTTCACCGTGAATATCTTTTATCTTGGTATTGAGGCACCTTTCACGGCGATAAATGATGATGTACTGCAACCCACAGGAAAATATATGAAGTAGTGTCTACAAAGATGAAACTAATGAAAAATCTCAGTTCACAATTGTGAAACTCTCAGTTTTTCTTATAGTTGTCGAGAAGCATTGTAAACACTAGGTGCAGGGTTTTCGGGACCTTGATGTTGTACGAAATTGACGCTGCAGTTCATCCCAGACCCGATGGATAGGGGAAAGTTCGGACCTTGAGCAAGCTGATACACCATGTATCTAAAGCATTCCTTTCAGACAGCTATAGCGCAGTGCCCCTTGCTGCGTTGATAAGAATATTTGTAAAAGACTGCTGAAAACGTCCGTTGGCAACAGTCGCCAGACCTTAGCCAACAAGCTACTGCGTGTTATCTTTTATCGTAAAAATTAAAGTTATCATTCCGAGATCAAACTGGGGAATATACCCTTGCAGCATCACCTCATTTGCATTAGGCTTCTTTGTCGTTACAGCAAGTACAGGGTGTATCATAATTAATGGCATAAATGCATTAATTTGAAAGTGCACTATACTAGAAGCAAAAAAGTCTCAGTAAACATTGGGTCAAAACTGCATACCTTAAGAGCTACGAGCAATTTCTCATCTTCGATACTGTAATCAAATCTTTTCTACTGCAAGCTCTTTGCTTTTCATGTTCTGGGATGTAGTAATATGAACCAAAACAAGAAAAAAAGTCCAGTAAACATTTGGTCTAAAATGAATACCTTAAAATTTATGAGCAATTGTCCATTACAAGAGTTGTGTTTCCAAGTATCGAAGATAAGCACGTGCTCATAGCTCTTTTTCTTTTTTTGGTCCACATTATCATTTCCTAAAATATGGAAGGAAAAGAGCTTGCAGTAGAAGAGATTTGCTTCATAGAATCGAAGATGAAAAATTGCTCGTAGCTCTTTAGGTACACATTATCTTCTTGTATACTATTTTTTCCCTTCAGTCAATTTTGATCCTGCTACATCATTGTCCGGTTTTACGCTTTGAGTGTAAACACACACAACACTGGTGTAATATTCTCTAATATTTATTATTTATTTCACAAACCAGTTTTAGGCTGTTACGCCGTAATCAGCAATTTATCTTTTGGCTTAACAGGTTTCAATCTGTTGCTTTCATTAGGCAAACTCGTTCACCTTTTGGGAAGTAGTTCACTAATAATTATATTCCTTTAGACAAATTAGTAAGGTGATCATGTCATTTTAATTTTTTATGTCACCGATGTGCACGTCAAGGAGAGAGCAAGTTACGTGACTGTTAAACAATCTTTGGTCTTGTGGCACAGTCTTTACATCTGCGCAGTCTGATACGTTCTTTATTGAAGTGTAGTAGACGATGGACGTATTTAGTAGTGCTGTGTGGACTTGTGATTGCATTTGTTAGATGACGAAAGGACAGCAAGGATGAGTATGATGAGTATACAAAAAGGTGAAAGGAATATAAATTTTGAATAACGTCATTATTTTTGTAGAGAAGAAGTTTGAGGTAAGACCGCAACACTGCGCAGCTAGGAATGATTATTGTCAGCTAGTTAACTTGCTCAGAGCTGAGAGAAAGACAATCTCACTTCCCTGAGTCATGGATTTGCGTATTAATTGATTAAGCTGATCTATTTTTATTGAAATTCTCTGTTAACATTGTACCCTTTTTAAATCATTGTTTACTTTGTTAAGCATAGTATTGTTCAGACCAATGTTATGTGTGAAGGTTGCGCGAAGTTTTGCTCTGTCCTTTTGAGTATATATTTCATTCTAAAATCGTTGTCTTGGAATATCATTTCATGGGAATAGTCACTCTCCCTACCCCACTGTTTGTCATTACGCATTACCATATGCAACAATTTAAATATGTCTTAAGAGACAGGAATCGGGCATATCCGCTGCTTGGTTGCTGTTAACTGTTGTGCTTTCAAAAATCTGCAACAACGTTGTCAAGACGCGAGGTAAGTGGTAATTTTAATTGTGGCCCGATAACTGTTTCACTTTAGTTGCGCATTTACGAGACATAAAGACAAGTAGCTTTCATATTAGCTACAGTTTGGTTCGGTTCATATTAGGTTCTATTTAGTCAAAGGTTAGTATACGAGTGTAAGTTGAATAACAGTTCGTAAAAACATAGGTTTGGTTATACGGAAACTTTTACAGAGTGGGATGTAAAGTTGGACTAAATTTCGGGTAGAAACATGTATAGTGGGGAACTTACAACGTAACAGGGAAAAAATTATGTTCGCACAAGTATTACTTCTGCATGATAAATTCATGATTACATTATGCAAACAGGTTGTTAAGTTCCGTTGAAATAACGTACGTAAATGCAGCCGGGTTGCGTCGTTGTTATTTGAACATTGTATACGGTGGGAGAAAATAAGGTCTCACAGGTTGTTCACTTAGTTTTTCGTAGCCGAATGCTTTCCCAGAAAGTATCACATTAGTTGACTGACGCGACGCAATAGTAACCGGAAGAATGGCAGAGAGAGGCCAGATCAAGCTGAAGTATGGATTACGGAACCTGTTTGCTATCCAGCCAGAAGTATCCCGTCGCCATTCACTTTCGAGGGAAGCTCGTAGACGTAGCAAGTACAATGTCTTTGCTTTCACTTTATTCATAGAAAATAATCTATATTTGTGAGGGCATTACTAGCATGAAATAACTAGAACCGAACTGTCATCCGTCAAACCAAAATTATACACTCCTGGAAATGGAAAAAAGAACACATTGACACCGGTGTGTCAGACCCACAATACTTGCTCCGGACACTGCGAGAGGGCTGTACAAGCAATGATCACACGCACGGCACAGCGGACACACCAGGAACCGCGGTGTTGGCCGTCGAATGGCGCTAGCTGCGCAGCATTTGTGCACCGCCGCCGTCAGTTTCAGCCAGTTTGCCGTGGCATACGGAGCTCCATCGCAGTCTTTAACACTGGTAGCATGCCGCGACAGCGTGGACGTGAACCGTATGTGCAGTTGACGGACTTTGAGCGAGGGCGTATAGTGGGCATGCGGGAGGCCGGGTGGACGTACCGCCGAATTGCTCAACACGTGGGGCGTGAGATCTCCACAGTACATCGATGTTGTCGCCAGTGGTCGGCGGAAGGTGCACGTGCCCGTCGACCTGGGACCGGACCGCAGCGACGCACGGATGCACGCCAAGACCGTAGGATCCTACGCAGTGCCGTAGGGGACCGCACCGCCACTTCCCAGCAAATTAGGGACACTGTTGCTCCTGGGGTATCGGCAAGGACCATTCGCAACCGTCTCCATGAAGCTGGGCTACGGTCCCGCACACCGTTAGGCCGTCTTCCGCTCACGCCCCAACATCGTGCAGCCCGCCTCCAGTGGTGTCGCGACAGGCGTGAATGGAGGGACGAATGGAGACGTGTCGTCTTCAGCGATGAGAGTCGCTTCTGCCTTGGTGCCAATGATGGTCGTATGCGTGTTTGGCGCCGTGCAGGTGAGCGCCACAATCAGGACTGCATACGACCGAGGCACACAGGGGCAACACCCGGCGTCATGGTGTGGGGAGCGATCTCCTACACTGGCCGTACACCACTGGTGATCGTCGAGGGGACACTGAATAGTGCACGGTACATCCAAACCGTCATCGAACCCATCGTTCTACCATTCCTAGACCGGCAAGGGAACTTGCTGTTCCAACAGGACAATGCACGTCCGCATGTATCCCGTGCCACCCAACGTGCTCTAGAAGGTGTAAGTCAACTACCCTGGCCAGCAAGATTTCCGGATCTGTGCCCCATTGAGCATGTTTGGGACTGGATGAAGCGTCGTCTCACGCGGTCTGCACGTCCAGCACGAACGCTGGTCCAACTGAGGCGCCAGGTGGAAATGGCATGGCAAGGCGTTCCACAGGACTGCATCCAGCATCTCTACGATCGTCTCCATGGGAGAATAGTAGCCTGCATTGCTGGGAAAGGTGGATATACACTGTACTAGTGCCGACATTGTGCATGCTCTGTTGCCTGTGTCTATGTGCCTGTGGTTCTGTCAGTGTGATCATGTGATGTATCTGACCCCAGGAATGTGTCAATAAAGTTTCCCCTTCCTGGGAGAATGAATTCACGGTGTTCTTATTTCAATTTCCAGGAGTGTAGTTTTATTTTAAAATGAGCCAGTGTGTAAATTAACTGCAGTCTGTATGGGAAGTGATGATTTATTTCGAAAATCACTATATCCGTCACAGGGGCTGAGAAATTGCGTACTAAAATTAGACGCTCCGTATCAGCAACAGGAGAAACTACATAAATATGCTGGGAGGTCGTCGAAACATTTTTTTTTCTTTCTTCTTCTCCTCCTCCTTCATTCAAAACCTTGACGACGTAGACTATCGCTCTTAAGGTAATTACACTATATATATATATATATATATATATATATATATATATATATATATATAGCACCAGTATTTGATCTGTTGTCAGTTGAAAGGGGCTCGAAGGTTCTTGCATGGAATCATTCATCAGTTTTTTGAGAGACAGAACTCCTGAGCGAGCACAGGCACCTATTTACAGATGAGAGTGAGATGTATATGAAATTCGACAGTTCGCTAAGTACGTGTCAATGTACTTGACCAATATAAATTTCACACACAAATGTATTTGAAAATAAAACAAAAGAAAAGCTCACTACCAGCACGATGCTAATGAATACACACGTATTTCAGTCCATTACCTTACTACGCAAAAGGGCTTGAAAAAGTTATCCATGAACCAGGCGCTAAATGGCTTTCCAGTTACATCATTGGTTTCTGTCTCCACTGCATCAAGTACAAGCACTTTTAAAGGTGCAGGTTCTTTGATTGAAAACATTTTGGGAACAGATATTTTGTATTTACCTTGCAGTCGTATGACATATGACAGGATTACATTCATAACTTTTTAATTAATTGCGAACTCTGTTCTCAAAGAACCATCTCATATAGTACCTTTCTGTGTCCCAAGAGGACCCAGCATACAAGATGGATGGAAAAGTCCATTTATGTATTGAAAAAATTATGATCTGTGATGAAGCTGAATTACGACAAACACATATTGTAGTTTTTTCTATTTTTATTTTACTTATGTAAGTCCAAGAATGATCCTTCGCCACTTCAGAAGCAAAAGCACCGTATTTGAATTTCAGGTTTCAAAACTTTATGTACGTATATCAACTCGTTGCAAGTAAAAGTGTATGGCTTCACAAAAAGTAAAAAATCGTTTATGGTTACTGCCCCCCAAAAACGAAACAAAGAACAGAAGCATTAGACTTCTTGTTGTATCTGAGTATCGTACATGGTCAGGATGGTATCAGGAGCTCAGCTGGGCATCCGGGAGGTTTTTCCTGCATAGATAAATAAATAAGCAAAGAGATTTTTTTTTACTTGGTCAAACCAAGAACAACTTGCCTTGTGATAAATCTGTGGTCTTCAGTTTTTCAGACAGCGAAGAGATTCGCAAATTTCGCTTTTCATTGCCTGAAAAATATCTATTACATGCAACTTAAATTTTATACAAGATCTGTAATTATAAAAAAGTGAATTGGAAAAAGGAACGAGTGACTAAACAGAACAGAAGGAAACCAACAGAACGAGACCGAGGCGGGAACGAGAAATTAGGAACTAGGTCGAGGAACGAGAGCGACTGAACGAGACCGGGGTGGGAACAAGAATAGCCACAGCGAGTGGTGAACGATCGTTCCCAGGAATGATACCGCCCACGACGAAATTGAACGGTGAACGACGATTCCTGTGAACGACACTGACCGCGAACGAAGTGAATAGTGAACGATCGTTCTTTTCCGTCCGTTAAAGTGATCACTCTTTTGGACCCAGTTTTTCTTGTACAGCCGACCCTTGCTTCCCACTGCTTTTATTTGAGATTTTTCTACGTCATTTTTAACTTGTTGGTTCTTCGCAGACTTTCCAGTTTCCGGTTATGTCATCCAGTTGTGTCTAATGCTTGTTGTTGGGATTCTTTCAAAGTGTTAAAAATATTTCAGTCTTTGTTTCCTAATGTCTGCTGCTAGGTAGGCAATTTCTGTTGTTCCACGGGATTTGCTTGTGTATCCGTCCGTTTCTCGGTCAAAATTTTGATTTCATTTTTCCTTATGAACAGTTTTTCAATCCACCTTTGCCCGCATCTCGTGGTCGTGTGGTAGCGTTCTCGCTTCCCACGCCCGGGTTCCCGGGTTCGATTCCCGGCGGGGTCAGGGATTTTCTCTGCCTCGTGATGGCTGGGTGTTGTGTGCTGTCCTTAGGTTAGTTAGGTTTAAGTAGTTCTAAGTTCTAGGGGACTGATGACCATAGATGTTAAGTCCCATAGTGCTCAGAGCCATTCAATCCACCTTTTCTGTAGAGTATTATAATTCTTTTTGCTTATTGAGTTTCAGGCTACCGTTTTCAACCACTCTGTGTGTGGACATGCACCTGCTGTGAATGTCACTTGATCTCCGGTGTGCTCTGCTGAGCTTCTGTAATTTAACTGTCTCCGCTTTCTTGCAGAGAATGGCTAAACATAGAGTTGCACTGCACTTAGATACTTAAGAGATGTCTCTTTACTGAAGGAGAATAAGGTTGAGGTACAAAGTATAGCACACAATCAGTATTATGCTTACTAAAATGGTAGGAATAAAACAAAAATCAAATGGCTCTGAGCACTATGGGACTTAACTTCTGAGGTCATCAGTCCCCTATAACTACTTAAACATAACTAACCTAAGGACATCACACACATCCATGCCCGAGGCAGGATTCGAACCTGCGACCGTAGCGGTTCCAGACTGTAGCGCCTAGAACCTCTCGGCCACTCCGCCCGGCCGAATAAAACACAAACTGCTTACACATGTAGAAAAGCATAGAATTACGTGGAAGGAACTGAATGATTTTGTTACCATTATACCAAAGGATATTCTTAATGAGACTGAACTTTTCTCAGACATTCGGTAAGTATCTTTGTTCAACTTAAACAGAATTTATGTTGCTTCCTTAATGACAATTGTCGGTCTGTTCAGAAACTTTGTCATTGTCCTCCAGTTATATGCTTCTTTATTCATCGTGGCTATTCTATTATAGTGACTAAGTATGACACCTGAGAATTTGTGGTTGTACACCCAGGTAACATTTAGCTAATCCAGTGAAATGTCACTCCGAAAGTAAGAAAGCAATAAATGCATTGAAAGGTAAATTTAAAACAGTACAGAAGTAGCCGCATTACGTCGGTGCCAAATTTTTCTGTCACTTAGGTCAGCACCAGTTTTACGTTAACTGAAATCACTGCATACTGCTATAACAGTTTTTACCCTTCGGTGTTCTTTGCAAGTCACTGCAGAATTGAATACTAAACATATTCTTTTGCACAATAATATCAATAAACGTCTGCTTGTTTTAACTAATGGGGTACATTAAATTTTAAGTTTAACAGAAACTAAAATTGTTAAAAAGTATATTCGATTAATAACATATTATGACCGCATGAATCGTTTCTAGAATTAGCTGTAATATATACATATTTCCATTTCTTCTATTTTGGGGACTGTGCCTGTTGTAAGGCACCTTATACTTTAAGAACGGCTTAGGCCATGTTCAGAGGGATTACCAGGTGACAAAGTTAAATTCAGGTAGTCTGCGATCGTTAGAATGGTGGAGGGAATTACGTTTGTGGGTCTGATGATCTCAGACTTACTAATTTCAGCTGACTTACTCGATAACCATCATGACCATGGTAACCACCGCTTGGGTGATATACATTTTGTACAGGTACGCTCCTACAGCTCGTAAAATTGTCATATAAAAGAATCACGAAGAGCTGTGATATATACATAGTTATTTACTACTGGTTTCGATCATTTAGTCTTCAGGTATCGTAAAATCAATTGCAACAACCTGTACGCCAAACATTCTTGTTGAGTCTTCAAATAAAATCAAAACTATAAATTTGATTCAATAATGGAATTCACTACTGACAGTATTAGTCGACGATGAATATTTTATTTGACATCATTGTAAGAAACGTGCCGTACATATTGTTGTGAATAGTTTTAAGATGCCTTAAGATGAACAAATGGTCGAAAAAGGGTGTAATAACAGGTTTAACGATTCTGATATATGGCGTTTTCCAAACATTTTGTTGTTGCCGCTGGAGTTAGGAAATTTATATTTGTTCTGACAGTACAGCTGTACGTTAACTCCCGCTCTGAATATGGAGAAAACCATGCAACTATCATGAATAACATAATCAACAGATATTTCTTACTTCAGAAAATCTTAAGCAACCGACCGAATTAGGAATTTCTCCAGTCTGCTGCAAACTAGCTTGGCGCAGTACTCTTATGCAGCGAATTGTAAACACGTTCTTCACAGTGTGTGGATACTCAGGAGTGAGCTCTGAATGAGAAAAAACATTTAGTTATTGAATATTCTACTTTATTCACTACACGACTGAAAGTACCCAATAAACGGATCTGAGCTTATCGAATCAGATAACGTAGACGAAGGTATGAGTGACCGTAAGGCTGTGATAGCAACTATGACCACGCGTTTTATAAGGAATATTGAAAAAGATAGAAAAATATATTTGCTTAGAAAGTGTGACAGGATACAAATTGCAGTATCTGTCGTCAGCATCAAATATTCTGTGCTGAGGATGAAGAGGTAGAGCACAAATGGGAAAAATGAAAATTCAGAAGCATCGTATAGTATGCCTTAGACAACCAAGTTCTGAGCAATTTCTTAAGGGATGAGAAAGAACCGCTGTGCTTTAATAGCCGCACCAGAAAACTGCTGTGTAAACAAAGAGAGCTTCATCACAAATTTAAGAGACATCTAAACCTAGTTGAGAAAAAAAAGCTGAACGAAGTGAAAATAACAATAAGGAGATCACTGAGAGAAGCTTTCAATGACTTTAAGACTAACATTTTGTCAATAAATCTGAGTAACAGGTTCTGGTCTTATGTAAAATCAGTAAGCGGTTCGAAATCCTCTACTCATTCACTCCGTGATCATACTGGTACCGAAACGGAAGATAACAGAAAGATGGCCGAAATACTGAATTCGGACTTCCGAAATTGTTTCTCCTCGGGGTATAATAAACGATCCCTCCTTTCTATGTACGTCGAAATGGTAGATATTGAGATCTCCGATCACGAAATAGGATAGCAACTACAATCGCTTAGTTGTGGAAAGATATCCGGAGCATATGAGATGCCCATAAGATTTTACAAAGATTATGTGAAATATCCGCATCCAGCAGCATTTTATCATAGATTGCTGGAGCAAGGAGAGCACATGCCGATAGGAAGAACGCGCAGGTCATTCCCGTTTTCAAGAAGAATCGTGGGACAGTTGCTCATAATTATAGGTCTATATAGTTGACACCAATTTGTTGCAGATTTATGGAAAACGTTTTATGGTTCAAATGGCTCTGAGCACTATGGGACTTAACATCTGTGGTCATCAGTCCCCTAGAACTTAGAAGTACTTAAACCTAACTAACCTAAGGTCATCACATACATCCATGCCCGAGGCAGGATTCGAACCTGCGACCGTAGCAGTCGCGCGGTTCCGGACGGAGCTCCTAGAAAACGTTTTATGCTAAAGAGTTTTGACGTTTTTTGGAGAACAAAAAAATCTCCTCTATAAAAATCAACAAGGATTCCGCAAACAGAGATCTTGCAAAACTCCGCTCGCTCTATTCGTCAATGAGAACCACAGCGCTGTAGACAAAATGCTCAGGATGATGCCGTGTTCCTTGACTTCAGGCAGGTTCAAATTCAAATGACTCTGAGCACTATGGGACTTAACATCTGTGGTCATCACTCCCCTAGAACTTAGAACTACCTAAACCTAACTAACCTAAGGACATCACACACATCCATGCCCAAGGCAGGATTCGAACCTGCGGCCGTAGCGGTCACGCGGTTCCAGACTGAAGCGCCTAGATCCGCACGGCCCCTCCGGCGGGCTTCAGGAAGGCATTTGACACCTTTCCGCACTACCGTTTTGTAAAAAGAGTAGAACTTACCGAGAATCGGACCACATTAGCGACTGGGTTCAAGACTTACTTGCAGCGATCGAAGACTGACAGCTGTAAAGGTAATTTCGGAGTACCCCGAGAAAGTGTGACAGGACCATTACTGTTTACAATATATATAAATAATATACACACATTAATAAAAGTTTTGCATCGCCCCAGTTCCCAGAACTCCTGAAGATAGACGTTGGCTGTGGATATTGTATCACAGACACAGTCCCTTTGAATGTTCAGAGATGTCACTAAACCCGTCCAAAGACATAAACAACGATGCATCAGCAGCTCCTATTAGACGGAGGGGGTCGAAAGCCGATCAGTTACAGTCATGCCACCTGGAAGGAGGAACATGGCTCTTGTTGTCTGTAGTGCAACCATGCCTAGACGGTCAATACCGCGGTTCGGTCGCGTCCACATTGTTACTTTGTACTAGGAAGGGCTCTCAACAAGGGAAGTGCCCAGGGGTCTCGGAGTGAACCAAAGCGATGTTGTTCGGACATGGAGGAGATACAGAGAGATAGTAACTGTCGATGACGTGCTTCGTTCAGGCCGCTCAAGGGCTAGTACCGCAGTGGATGACTGCTACCTACGGATTATGGCTCGGAGGAACCTGACGGCAACACCACCATGCTGAATAATGTTTTTCGTGCAGCCTCAGGACGTCATGTTACGACTCAAACTGTGCGCAATAGACTGCATGATGCGCAACTTCACTCTCAACGTCCATGGCTAGGTCCATCTTTGCAATCACGACGCCATGCAGTGCGCTACAGATGGGCCCAATAACATGTCGAATGGACCACTCAGAATTGGCATCACATTTTCATCGATGAGTGTCGCATATGCCTTCAATCAGACAATCGTCGGAGACCTGTTTAGAGGCAACTCAGTCAGGCTGAACGCCTTAGACACACTGTCCAGCGGGTGCAGCAAGGTGGAGGTTCCCTGCTGTTTTGGTGTGCAATTATGTGGTACCAATGTACGCCACTGGAGGTCATTGAAGACGTCGTAACGGCTGTATGATACGTGAATGGCATCCCCCGACCGATAGTGCAACCATATCGGCAGCATATTGGCAGCGCATTCGTCTTCGAAGACAAATAGTGATCACATAGTGCACATCTTGAGAATGACTTCTTTCAAGAAACCGAAATCGCTCGATTAGAGCGGCCGGAATGATCTCCAGACATGAACCCTATCGAACATGCCTGGGATAGATTGAAAAGGGCTCTTTATGATCGACGTGACCCACCAAACACTTTGAGGGCTCTATGCCGAATCGCCATTGAGGAGTGAGACAATCTGGACCAACAGATGAACTTGATGAACTTGTGGATAGTATGCCACGACGAATACAGACAATGCATCAATGCAAGAGGTCATGCTAATGGTTATTAGAGGTACCGGTGAGCACAGCAATCTGGACCACTACCTCTGAAGGTCTGGGTGCATGGTGGTACAACATGCAATGTGTGGTTTTCATGAGCAATAAAAAGGGAGGAAATGATGTTTATGTTGATCTCTATTCCAATTTTCTGTACAGGTTCCGGAACTCAACTGAGGTAATGCAAAACTTCTTTTGCTGTGTGCAGTAGAAAGGGCCGGAAGCTCCTGAAGATTGTTGGCAGGTGATGTTATCTGTAAGAAAGTAGCATCGCCAGAAGATAGCATCGATTTGCAGGATGTCCTACAGAGGATTGAGGAATGGTGCAGGCTCTGGCAGTTGACGCTAAACGTAAATAAAGGTGACATATTGTGCACACACTGGAATGAACTTCCTCTACTGGAAACAGTATGTACCGTAAAGCATCTAGAAGCAACTATCAAGAGGGAGCATTGATGGAATAGTAGGGAAGCAAACACCACGCTAAGATTCATAGGGAGAATCTCAAGGAAACGTAACTCATCTACGAAGGAAATGGCGTATCAGGCGCTTGTTCGACCGATTATTTTGTATAGTTTATAAACCTGGGACTTTTACTACGTAGGATCCATATAATAAGGCTTAAAAACGTGAATGTAATTTTGTATCTTAAGGGAGCAGTAGCTGACGTCTACTTTCGTCATGTAATCGAGCTGTGTGTCCTAAGAGTTGTGCTTGATTTTTCTAGAGAAGATTTTTTGTTGTTCCGGGTGCGTCATAATCTCGACCACGCATTGTACTCTAAGATCAGCAATATACAATCGTTGCTGCAGAGCAGGAATTGCAACCTATGTCTTCAATTATTTTCTAGATGTATTCCAATCTCTGGTTTCCTCTACAGTTTTTACTTTCTACAATCCCCTCCAGTACCACGGAAGTTATTTGCTGATGTCTTAACATATGTGCTGTCATCCTGTCCCTTCACCTTGTTAGTGTTGTCCATGTATTGCTCTCCTCAGGATTCTCTGGAGAACCTACCCATTCTTTTCCTTATCAGTCCACCTAATTTTCTACTTTCCTCATCTTTAATACTTCACCTCTCTGCTTTCCTGGTTTTCCTAACCTCCATGTTTCATTATCACACAATGCTGCCCTCCGAACGTATATCCCCTGAAATTTCTTCCTCAAAGTAAGGCCTATTTTCGATACTAATAGATATCCGTTGACCAGGAGTGCCCTTTTTGCCTGTGCTGGTCCGTGTTTTATGTCCGCCTTGCTCCGACCGTCATTGATTATTTTGCTGCATAGGTAGCAGAACTGCTTAACTGCATCTACTTCGTAATCACCAATCCTGATGATAAGTTTCTCACTATTCTCATTTCTCGTATGCCTCATTAGTCTTTCTTCGATTTACTCTCAGTCCATATTCTGTGCTCATTACTCTGTTCGTTCCATTCAGCAGAGCCTGGTGGCAGCCCGTGACCACGGTGCGACCACATCCTGCCGTCTACTCTTGCCTCTCATGCCGGGGCTGTCTTCCGGGCAGCGCATGCACGCTTCTCGTCCTACGTCAACGCCTGCAACTACGACGCCGGAAAATTACGAGGGAACACCGAGCCGAGCCAGATAACAAGATGCACTCACAAAAATGTCTGAACTGTATGAATTAGTAAAGATCTAATAAAGAGTTGTAGCTTCACCAGAACCCACCTCTGCTGCTGTCCACAGCGCCTTTTCCGGCAGAGAATTCAGCCCAAACCAGTAAACCAATACTCTCTCTCTTACAAAGGGGTGTCGTCGTATGTCTGTATTTAATATTACTTTAAATGGTCTATTAGTTTAAGAAGTGTCTGATCACTTATGAGTTTATTTTCTATTAAGAATTTTGTAATGTTGTAGTTTCATGCAATATGCATAGGTGTTTTTGTAGTTGTTCATTCAAATGATATTCATGTCTTTGACATGGTGGTAGTTTTACGTTGCTGTTGGTGTAAGTGTTCTGCGAAAGGTAAATGATTTGTCCCATATTTCTATGGTCATTCATGCTCTGTGGCACCAAATGCTGTCCCGATCTTACCTATATATCTATCATCTCATATATTATCACTTCAGTTGGTAAATTCCTGATCTGTACCACAAATCAGGAATGTACCATGAACAGTAAGTTTAATACACAACAAACAATAATAACTGACCAGAATGAAAAATGAACTCATCAAAGCACAAAAAAGGAAGATATGTATTGGGCACAGTTATGGACATAAAAGAAAGGTGGTAGCTTTTCGATTTATCTGGCAGCTTAAAATATATTTAAATGAAAACATCTTGATATATTCACGCTTCTTTTACTTGTTGGTATTAATATTCATGCCATTTAATATAAATATCGTCTCACATAAAGTGACGTGACACTTGACCTCGTGTCATATAACATGAGACATGCCATTGTGTCATCCAAAATGGCATTTGTAATGACGTGAAGTATAACGCATTGTGTCATTAAAGTTTCGGATGCATACATCTCCATTATGAGATACTTTCTATTACAGCTGCACCCTCGCTATTGGATACATCCTATAGTCGATGCACCCCGCTCTTTAGAAGCACATAAATTTGTGTCTAGCTGTTCTTACAATCCTCACTATATTTCTGTAGCAACATACACGTTAATTATACCACCCACTCAAACGACACCCAATGTCTGTTACCTTTACCCATCTTGCTCACTGGTGTAGTTAACCACACCGGAAAAACACTACTTACAATGGATAGCGCGCCTTTCGAATAACTTAGTACTATGTGACTGCCGGGCTCTGACACTAGTCTTGGTGTTAATAATTCAACTTAAGAAGGTAGTAACCTGCCTAGCATAACGAGGGAAAACTACAGTATTTAATACCTTAATTAGTAATCAGGGGCTGGCCATATTCACCGTTTGATCTTATACTGTTTATTGACCTTAGCCTAGAAATACAGAGCTCAGTCAAAGTGTTTGAATGTGGCCACGCTTGTGATACCATACACCAAGGAAACAGAAAACTGGCCCTTTATTAAACATAACGAAATTCACAATGGTAAACACAGCTACCAGCGCCAGTCGCAGTAACCCGCGCTTTATTAAACATAACGAAATTCACAATGGTAAACACAGCTACCAGCGCCAGTCGCAGTAATCCGCGCTAAGGATGTAAACCAATGTTCGGAAGGAAGGAAGGAAGATAAGTGTTTAACGACCCGTCGATAACGAGGTCATTGGAGATGAAGCACAAGTTCGGACTGTTTTTGTTAAGGATAGGCAAGGCTAGGCTAAATGGCTCTGAGCACTACGGGACTTAACTTCTGAGGTCATCAGTCTGCTAGAACTTAGAACTACTTAAACCTAACTATCCTAAGGACATCACACACATCCGTGCCCGAGGCAGGATTCGAACCTGCAACCGTGGCGGTCGCGCGGTTCCAGACTGGAGCGCCTAGAACCGCTCGGCCACTCCGGCCGGCGATAGGCAAGGATATCGGCCGTGCCCTTTCATAGGAATCATCCCGGCATATACCTGGAGGGATTTAAGGATTCGTGCAGACCCTAAATCAGACTGGCTGTTCGGAAATTTGCACCGTCGTCCACCGAATACGAATGCAATGTGCTAACCACTGGGCCATCTCGAAGGTAATTTATGTTCGGTTAACAAACATCTTAATTAAGACTTAAATAAGCAACTGTTCAATGCAGAAACCTCCTCAGTATGATATGCAAAAATTTTTATATGTCCATCTTTGTGGCTGGTGGTTTGGGGGACTACCAGCGTTCACTACTGTAAGAAAACGAAACACCTGCAGCCGTCCTTGTCATTTGTTGTGTAGCTATCAGTTTCGGCCCTTCAGTGCACCGTCTTCGGGCCTTAGTCCATGCTGAAGAGGTTATCACGATCAATGTATCCTCCCTAACTGTCAACTCAAGTTAATGGTTGGAGAGACGGCATCACAGTTACAGGTAGTCAGCACAAACCAGTTACGTTGCCCACTGATGCCTCGTATATATACATTCTGCACACCAAGGTGAATATTCGTTTTCTTGCCACTCCTCCAGCGATTTTAGAAATTCCGAAAGAATGTTATCTATCCCTCCTGTCTTATTCAATCTTAAATCGTCCAAAGCTCGTTTACATTCTTACTCTAATACTGGATCCTCTATGTATTCTATTTCAACACCTGTTTCGTCTTCTGTCACATCAGACAAGTCTTCTAGCTCATAGAGGCCTGGAATCGACTCTTTTCACCTTTTTCGCTCCCTCCTCTCCATTTAACAGTGGAATTCCTATTGCAATCTTAATGTTACCACCCTTGCCTCTAATTTCACTACCATTTCTTTTTCGATTTTTTTCATATTCTTCATGCTGCAGTTTCACTATACTTCCTATTTATTTCATTCCTAAGTGGCTTTTGTTACTGTACTCCTGAGTTTCGCTGAAAATTTTTGTACTTCCTTCTTTCATTGACTGACTGAACGATTTATTCTGTTATACTTGGTTTCCTCACAGTTAGGGGAGAGTGGGTCACTCTGAACCACGGAACACAATGAATCAGGTAGCATAATTTCAGTATAAGGTGGTAAATTATTTTTTCCTCTGTGCATATGTTGTCAGCACTGCTCTATCGACTGCCATTTGTTTTCTGCAGGATCTAGTTCCCGCCATTAGTGTTGTACTGGTGGTATGTTAGTTTCGTGACAGTGAAGTAATTTTTGGAGACGTAGATAGACTGAATTTTGTTCAATCCTTTGTCACCAAATTTTAGAGAATGTAGGTCATTGTAACAATATCAATACTGTATTTTAATGATATAGATCTTCAAATATTAACAATGTTCATACATAACCTCACATGAGCTTTGTTTGAAATATGTACTGTTGGGGCATACTGAACCAAGCTCTCCCGGGGCACAATGAGGCATGGTTCGTTGTGCCCCAGGGTGGTCCGTTGTACCCCAGGAATATTATAATTGTCCAATACAAGCACTCTGTATTTTGTTTCCTTAGCATGGGTAAATATATATGTGTAGGTATTTAAGTCTTTGAAATTACAGACGTCCAGCAGTCCTGTTTTATATTATCACGTTTGAAGATGGTTCATTTGTACTGCAGGAAGACGGACAGAGGTAAAACTGACCATGATGTTATGCAAGAAGCTGTACAGGATGTTCTTAATAAGGGTACGGCAGTTCGCCAAGCAGCTAAATCTTATTCAATACCTTACCCTACTCGTCGACGATACGTTCAAAACATTAAATGTGGTTCCGTTGAAAGATTGACACCAAACTATGAAAATCGAAAGGTATTTTCTGTGGAGCAGGAGAAAGAATTAGTGGAGTATTTGTTGCATTCTTCTAAGATATGCTTTGGTGTTGACACTAAAACATGCAGGCGCTTAGCAAGTGAGCTGGCTGTGAAAAATGGTCTGACATAT
This sequence comes from Schistocerca cancellata, assembly GCF_023864275.1. NCBI lineage: Eukaryota > Metazoa > Arthropoda > Insecta > Orthoptera > Acrididae > Schistocerca > Schistocerca cancellata. The sequence goes on along the minus strand of NC_064628.1, from coordinate 455,122,432 downwards.
CCTGAGAACTGGACGGAGGGAATGGCTGGTGTAGACTGGTTCATCAAACGAAATCCCAGTTTAAGTATCTGAACTGCACAGGGCTGCAGCTTATCCACAGCAACATCCTTTAATCGGTATACTGTTTCGAATTTCTTCAAAAACTTGAAAGACCTTTACGAGAGATACCCTACTTTCGCTGACGGTACAAGGGTTTTCAATCTGGATGAAGCAAGTACCTCAACTGTACCAAACAGGCATCCAAAGATAGTGGCACAAAAGGTAAGTAAACAGATTTCTCAAGCTACTAGTGGAGAATGTGGTGTCTTAGTGACCACCTGTTGCATAATCAGTGCAGGTGGTACTTTCCCCTGCCCCCAGCAATGATATTTCCTCGAGTACATTTTAAACAACATATGATAAGTAATGCACCAACAGGCATCCTGTGGTTAGCAATAAAGAGTGGCTGGCTGAATAGCGAACTTTTTGTGGATGTCGTGAAACATTTCATCCACAAATTCAGTAGTAGCAAAGACAATCCTGCGCTTCTAACTTTAGACAATCATGAAACCCCTCTGTCAATTGAGGTAATAGATGTAGCAAAAGCCAATGGGGTGGTTATGCTAACTCAGGTTCAAGTCCATGGATGTTCGATAATTCCAAAATGAGTTACATGACTGTGTGCCTACAGATTTAATTATATGGAATATATGTAAACGTTATGTTTAAAGTACATTTACAGCTACTTTGTATGCTAAATTGGTTCTTTCAATGAACGTGTTTAAAGTGATTCATTGTACACCACATGTGGGGCACAATGAACCATTTACCAAATTTTCTTCAAAGGTGTGCAGCCAAAAAATAATTAATGACAATGCAGTCATATAAAGCCACTTGAATGATTAAAATGTAACATCTGTAAATCACAACTCTGTAATAACATTATTGCATGAGTAACACAAAGAAATATTTTTTATGGTTCAATGTGCACCACTGTCCCCTACCTTCCTTCTACCTATGTTTTTCTTTCCAGATTCTATGACTGTCCTTTTTAGAGATGTCCATGCATCTTCAGTTGAACTGCCTACTGAACTATTTCCTGCCGTGGTATTTATAACTTCATAGAACTTTAAGCGTATGTTTTCATTCCTTAGTGCTTACGCATCCCACTTTTTTTGTGCATTGAGTCTTCCTGACCAGTCTCTTAAGCTTAAACCTACTCTTCATCACTACTAAATTCGGATCTGAGTCCATATCTCCTCCTGTGTACCTCTTATAGTCCGGTATCTGATAAATCTTGCTTTACTTTAAAATTCAGTGATTGATTCCCGCATTGCTTCCCTCGCGCTCATTTCGGCTACTTATCGATTCTGTTTGTTACAAGGCCTTCGCTTCAGTTAAATCCGAAACTAAGCCTCGACAACTCTGCTTTCGTATTTAGTAATTAAACCTGAATCTTACTCTGGAGCATTATAAGAAATGTACGGATTACTAATACGTACATCACAATGATCTATGGAGATAACATCGGAGGAAACTAATACAGGCCAGTCTGAATAAAGCCCAATTTTTCAATTTTACTTCGATTTGCATTTATTGCAATACTGTGAACGATTTTTAAAATTCTTGTGATGTTCGGAAAGCAGTACATAAGAGAACTTCTTGACTGGTGAATGAATAGCAAAGTAATCGAGCTAACGTGGTCACGGAACATACTCTAATGTGTAGCAATTTCGTTCGCATCCTACCGACTAAAGCGAAATCATCCGTATTTCGGAGCTCCCTGCTACAGTCAACACAGTGGAGCGGAAACTTTTTTTAAGGTGGAAGCTGCACCAACTGCCGGCTTAATCAACTGTGACTCGCCGTTAACTTTCGGGCGTTTCCGCTACGAAAGTCAAAGTTCATATCGCGTGTGTCTCTCGTACCGGACAGAAATCCGAACAGATGTAATGCACATTCTGTCTCTGATGCAACGTTGTAATGCTTACTTACGTGATTTCGTGCATATAACCACAATTGTTCGTGGAATAAGAGTCATTCCACACCAGGGCCCTTTGTTCTTCAGCAATAAAATCTTTGATAAAATTATTAATTTCTTAGCGTAGATACAACCAAACACTTATCTAAATCACATATGCACAAGCATCTTCAGAAAGAAATTATGGCGTATGTATGATGTATTCGACATCGTTTAGGATCTCCTCACCATGAATCACTGGAAAACGTACATCTGAACCAGTTTAATATTAAACGTAACTGTTAAGATACATCAGTAAGTACTATCAAGAAACACTGTAGTTGTCACAACTGTTAGATCATCAAGAAACAATTTCCAGATATCGGTTCACGCGAGAAGTATAAGCTACAGAGGGATTACTAAAACCAGTGAAGGTGGGAAATGTGTGCTATTCATACTATGAATACTGGGTGTGGCATTTATATGTCAGTAGCTACCAATAAACGTAATGGCTCCACTATCACTCCTCGGATAATCTAGTTTGTTTTCTTTCGTGGGACGTAAGTCATATGCCCGGTATGATGTGGCCCGGCAAGAATTCCTGTCTTGCGACAAGCTCTTCATCTCAGAGTAGCACTTGCAAACTACATCCTCATTATTTCTTGGATGTATTCCAATCTTTGCCTTCGAATACAGTTTTTATCCTCTAAGTTCCCTCTAGTACTTCGTAGGTATTCAATGATGTCTTAACATGCGTCCTGTTACCGTGTCCTGTTTCATGTCAGTGTTTCCCACACGTTCATTTCTTGCCAATCTTTACACTCCACCTAATTTTTAACATCTTTACACAGCACCACAAGTCAACGATTCGATCCTCATCTCTTCTGGATTTCTCACGATGAGTGGTTCACTAGCGTACATTGCTCTGTCCGAAAACATACATACTCGGATGCATATCCTCAAATTAAGGCATGTTTGAAAGACAGGGAAGCATTGTCCATCACGTTTTGTTTTGCTTCCAAGGTTGAAGAATTCCTCATTTTCGTTTAATTAGGGGTCACCAATTTTGATGTTAATTTTAGCGTTGGTCTCATTTCTGCTACTTCTCATTACTGTCGTCTTTCCTCGGTTTACTGTCAATCCATAATCTGTGTGCGATAGACTGTTTGTTCCATTCAATAGATCCCGTAATTCTTCTAACCTTCCACTGAAGAAAGCAGTGTGATCAGCGAATCTTATCATTGATATCCTTTTTACCTTGAATTTTAATGTCACTCAATAACTTTCCCTTTACATGCGTCAGTGCTTCTTAGGAGAACATATCTGATAAATGCGTCCCCGTCTTACACAATTTTTAATCCGAGCACTTGATGGTTGATCTTCCATACTTACCGTTTCGTCTCTGCTCTTGTAGAGTTTCTGCACCATCCGTCTAACCTACAGCTTATTCCTATTTTTCTCAGAATATCGTACATTTTGTACCATTTTACGTCGCTGATGGCCTTTTGCAGGCGAACGATTTCGATGAAGGTGTCTAAGGTTTTTGGTCGAAACTTGAGAACTGACTCTCTAGTGCCCTTATCTTTCCTAAACCCGAATATGTGGTCATCTAATCGACCATCAATTGTCTTTTACATACTTCTGAATATTATTCTATTCAGCAAATCAGAAGCGTGAGATGTTAAACTGAGTTCTCAAGTTCACAAGTGTAGGTATCTTAGGGATTATATTGATGTGTATATCATCCATCCAATAGACCCTCGATAGCAACTGACTGAACGTTTACTTGCCACTTCCATCAGTGGTTTTAGAAATTTCCAAGAAATGTTATCAATCTGTTCTACCTTATTTGCTCCCAAGTCTTCCAAAGCTATGTTAAACTGCGACTCTATTAATGTATACCCTATGCCTTCAACCATGATCAGAGATTCCTAAATCAAATATTATTATAAGGCCTACCAGGAGAATATATAGGCTAATACCACAATTTAGACTGATGAAGAGTAGGCTGAAGATTAAGAGAGCTATCGTGGAAGGAAGTAGGATACTGAGAGCACAGAGCAATGTGTGCATCTGAATTTGGCTAGAGATGTGGGTACTACTATAAGGATCACCACAGTGGGTGGCTCATTTGAAGGGGAGTGGTCGTCTCTAAAAACAGCAGCCACAGTTGTTGTGTAGACAAACATAGATACAAGGACGGAAAGTGCAAAGAAACCGTACGTAACAGTAGAAAAATTTCAATTTATTGACGAAAGAAGGAAGTAGAACTACGTTCTGGGAAAGACAGCAGTACAAAGATAAAAATCATTGCGGAATGAAATAAACAGAATGTTAAGGGAACCAAAGGCAAAATGGCTGCAGGTAAAATGAGAAAAAATAGAAAAAAAAGTGATCATCGGAAGGAGTAACACAGTGCATAGAAAAGTCAAAACAACCTTTGGTCTAACAAAATGCAAGGGTGGTAACAGTAAGAGTGCAATGGGAATTCCACTGTTAAACGCAGAAGAGAGGGCGATAGGCTCAAAGACGCCTATATGATGGGAGGACTGTCTGATGACACGAAAGAAGTATAAATTGGAGTGACATGGAACCAACAGGGTATCTAGTATCAGAGTCAGAATTTAAAAGAGCTATGGAAGATAAGGGAGAAGGGACAGGTAACATAACATCGGAATTCCTTAAGTCACTGAGGGAAGCGGGAACTAAACGACTGTTTAAGCAGGAGGCGTACCATCAGATTTTCGTAAATACATCAACTACCCAATTCCGAAGATAACAAAAGTAGGAAAGTACGAGGTCTTCCGGAATATCAACTCCGCAGCTCATGCACCAAAGTTACTGACAACAATAATGTAGAGAAGTATGAAAAAGCTAATGTTGTGTCTGTTAGATGACGATCATTTTACCTATATCACGGGGATGTCAACCTCGTCCCGTCTGTCCCCAGATCGGTCTGCTGCTGTGGTTGCCCCGGTTGCCACCCTCAGTGGGGCTGAGCCCTCGCCTGTAGTTGATTGGGAGGTCGTTCCAAGGCGTGGCAGGCAGCGAAAGACGTACCCGGAAGCTGATCAGAACGCCTCCCCGGTGCGTCTGATAAACAGGTTTCAGGTACTGTCTCTGGCTGAGCCAGATGCAGCTACCTGCCCTGTTTCAGAGGATGATTCTCAGCCTTCAATGTCCGGGCAGTCGCAGAGGGTGGGCTTATTGGTAGTTGGGAGCTCCAATGTTAGGCGCGTAATGGGGCCCCTTAGGGATATGGTTGCTAAGGAGGGGAAGAAATCCAGTGTGCACTCCGTGTGCATTCCGGGTGGAGTCATTCCTGATGTGGAAAGGGTCCTTCCGGATGCCATGAAGAGCACAGGGTGCAACCAGCTGCAGGTGGTGGCACATGTCGGCACAAATGACGTGTGTCGGTTTGGATCTGAGGAATTTCTCTCTGGATTCCAGCGGCTATCTGATTTGGTGAAGGCTGCCGGTCTTGTTTACGAGATGAAGCCAGAGCTCACCATCTGCAGCATCGTTGACAGAACCGACTGCGGACCTTTGGTGCAGAGCCGGGTGGAGGGTCTGAATCAGAGGCTCAGACGGTTTTGCGACCGTGTTGGCTGCAGATTCCTTGACTTGCTCCATAGGTGGTGGGGTTTCGGGTTCCGCTGAATAGGTCAGGAGTTCACTACTTAGCTGGCGGCTACACGGGTAGCGGAGGCTGTGTAGTGTGGACTGAGAGGGTTTTTAGGTTAGAAGGCCTCGGGAAACTACGGGGTGGACTGCAATCTCAAAGGGTGCATGGCAAATACAGTTCGTGCTTTGATCAAGGAACAGTCGGAATTGTAGTTGTAAATTGTTGTAGTTGTGCTGGGAAAGTCCCTGAGCTTCAACCGCTAATAGAAAGCACAGAAGCTGAAATCGTTATAGGTACAGAAAGCTGGCTAACGCCTGAAATAAGTTCTGCAGAAATTTTTACGAAGTCTCAGACGGTGTTGAGGAAAGATAGATTAGGCAGAATTGGTGGTGGAGTCTGTGTCTGTCAGTAGTGGTTTATCTTGTAGTGAAGTCGAAGAAGATACTCCGTGCGAATTGGTATGAGTGGAGGTTATACTTAACAGTCGAACTAAGTTAATAATTGGTTCCTTCTACCGACCCCCAGAGCCCGATGATATAGTTGCTGAACAGTACAGAGAAAATTTGAGTCTCGTAACAAATAAATACCCCACTCATACGGTTATAGTTGGTGGGGACTTCAACCTTCCCTCGATATGTTGTCAAAAATACTTGTTCAAAACCGATGGTAGGCAGAAAACATCTTCCGACATTGTCCTAAATGCTTTCTCCGAAAATTATTTCGAGCAGTTAGTCCACGAACCCACGCGAATTGTAAATGGCTGCGAAAACACACTTGACCTCTTAGACACAAACAATCCAGAGCTAATAGAGAGCATCATGACTGATACAGGGATTAGTGATCACAAGGTCGTTGTAGCTAGGCTCAATACCGTTTCTTCCAAATCCACCAGAAACAAACGCAAAATAATTTTATTTAAAAAAGCGGATAAAGTGTCACTAGAAGCCTTCCTAAGAGACAATCTCCATTCCTTCCGAACTGACTATGCAAATGTAGACGAGATGTGGCTCAAATTCAATGATATAGTAGCAACAGCAATTGAGAGATTCATACCTCATAAATAGGTAAGAGATAGAACTGATCCCCCATGGTACACAAAACAGGTCCCAACGCTGTTGCAGAGGCAACGGAAAAAGCATGCGAAGTTCACAAGAACGCGAAATCCCGAAGATTGGCTAAAATTTCCAGACGCTCGAAATTTGGCACGGACTTCAATGCGAGATGCCTTTAATAGGTTCCACAACGAAACATTGTCTCGAAATTTGGTAGAAAATCCGAAGAAATTCTGGTCGTATGTAAAGTACACAAGCGGCAAGACGCAGTCAATACCTTCGCTGCGCAGTGCCGATGGTACTGTTACCGACGACTGTGCCGCTAAAGCGGAGTTATTGAACGCAGTTTTCCCAAATTCCTTCACCAGGTAAGATCAATGGAATATTCCACAATTTTAAACACGAACAGCTGCTAGCATGCTGCTAGCATGCAAGCGATTTAGAAAAGATTGCTGTATAGTGTGGCAGGTGGCAGTTGACGCTAAATAACTAAGAGTGTGAGGTGATCCACACGAGTTCCAAAAGAAATCCGTTGGAATTCGATTACTCGATAAATAGTACAATTCTCAAGGCTGTCAATTCAACTAAGTACCTGGGTGTTAAAATTATGAACAACTTCAGTTGGAAAGACCACATAGATAATATTGTGGGGACGGCGAGCCAAAGGTTGCGTTTCTTTGGCAGGACACTTAGAAGATGCAACAAGTCCACTAAAGAGGCAGCTTACACTAACTACACTCGTTCGTCCTCTGTTGGATTATTGCTGCGCGGTGTGGGATTCTTACCAGGTGGGATTGACGGAGGACATCGAAAGGGTGCAAAAAAGGGTAGCTCGTTTTGTATTATCACGTAATAGGGGAGAGAGTGTGGCAGATATGATACGCGAGTTGGGATGGAAGTCATTAAAACAAAGACGTTTTTCGTCGCGGCGAGATCTGTTTACTAAATTTGTCACCAACTTTCTCTTCCGAATGCGAAAATATTTTGTTGAGCCCAACCTACATAGGTAAGAATGATCATCAAAATAAAATAAGAGAAATCAGAGCTCGAACAGAAAGGTTTAGGTGTTCGTTTTTCCAGCGCGCTGTTCGGGAGTGGAATGGTAGAGAGATAGTATGATTGTGTTTCGATGAAACCTCTGCCAAGCACTTAGATGTGGATTGCAGAGTAATCATGTAGATGTAGATGTAAAAACGTAAAGGAACCAGAGAGGAAGTCCCGACATTGCACATGGTAAAGAACTGAAGAAAAATCAAGACATTTTAATGTTATTTTCGACCTGAAAAAGAGCTCGACGATGTAAAATGGTGCAAGACGTTCGTAATTTTGAATAAAATAGGAGTATGCTGTAGGGAACGAATATCCAATATGTACGAAAAATACAATATGTAGAAGAACCAATAGGAGACACAGGATTGGAAGTAATGTACGGGCACCAAATTTGAACAATTGTTACTGAGAATATCTAACCCTTTCCTACAAGGTAGAACGCTGTGTAGACGGCTCACAGCCCACCAAAGGCTGGTGACCTGCTGCTGTTCTCATAGCAAGGATTTGTTAGCGAGAGATGCGTTGAATGGACTTTGTTCACCACCTCACTGCAAGGTGAGACCTTATCCCAAAATGAACTGAGGAAACTATTTTAAGAACTAAGAACGTTGTTGTGCGCGCAGTTTTGGTTAGTGGCTTACTTCAAAGGCGTGCGTCGGATAAGGCTTTGGATAAAAGCATGTGCCAAAGTTATATAAATATAAGACTGAAACTGAATTTTCATTGTGCGTATTTCTATTGTTTTTTGCTTGATTGGGCAATTTTGTTCTTGTGGCAGTTCATGAAAGCACGCATGCTCAAGCTATGATAGTAAAAGGTTACTGGGGCTTTAATAATGAGTCTTCACGAATCCATGGTACTTTCGTGCGATATTTACACTGTAGTGGTTGATCGGCATAAGCTGTCATGTTGGCAGTTGCATAGGCATTTCACCTTTCAACACCCCCAGACCCCCTCTCTTCAACAAATCCTTACTAGTTTCCCTCCCTGCCCCCCCCCCACCCCCCCTCAAGGAAAATGAGCTGATCGGCCGCATTTTCAGGTGTTTCCTGTAGGTAATATAGCGTCATTATTGTGAAAGGCGGATCAAAGCAGAGAGCAGTAGAGGGGCGCTACAGACAAAAGTTCGGGAACCCATGCAACGCATTACTGTGCAGCCCTGCAGTCAAAAAGGAAAATACCATGAAATTTACTCTCCGTTTTCAAGGTCCCTACCGAATCATACGTTTAACCCCTCCCGCCTACGCACAGATTCAACTAATTGACCGGTGTGTAACAGCTAACTCTGACGTTATCAGGGAAATGCTGTGCCAACCCATCCTGCCGCTGTGACAGAAGAACCCAGGGACGAGCTGCTGCTGATAGGACTGCACCAGAGAAGAGGAAGATTCCCCCACCTCAGGCAAGGCCTAGTTATGGCCTCCATTCTAGACACTCTTATGAGCTACATGCGTGTGACTTGTTTTGTCTCGATTAACAAAGCATGTATTCATGTAGTTCTGATGCTTTGGTGAAGCATCGCTAATTGTTATATTTCTATTGTTGTACTGCAAGACCCATGGACCTCTGAAACCGTACAGCACTTTACTCCTCTCGAGACTGACGCCATGTGACTCAGTGAAATGCTTTACCTTGCAATGTTCCACCACACCACTTAGTTGCGACGCGCAAACTAAATAATATTGTCTGTATTTTTATTTCTGACCTTTTGTAGATGATGTGTGATATCTGTAGATGCAGAGGAAGTGAATGTGGGACCTACCTGCCCTTTACAGTGAAACTATTTGTAGCCTTAAAGCTTTGTCTTTTCGCATGAGAACTGTTATATTGCCCTATGAGAGCCAACTGTTTGATGGGTTTATGCGAGTGATACGTGTCCTGAACAATTATCTAAGTGCTATGAAAATGAATTTCAGACCTGGTGTAGGTGTATCAGATGAAGTATCGGTGGTATCAACCGATTTCCTCGTTAATGGTGTAAACAGTGAAACAATGAACCAGATAACCTGATACATTATACTAACTGCTATAGCATGGATTTTGGGCACCTCCTGCTGGGTCCTTAGAAGAGCACTGGTACGAAGCCCTGTATTTGTACTACCAGTACAAATGTTCTGGGCACTACACAATGAGGTTTGAATAGCTTGGCTCGAGCCCCCATGTGCTATGGCACTAAAAATATATATATATTTGTTACACTCAGCTTAATTGAGTGGCCCAGAGATATGGCTGGTCTCAATGTTTGGCTACGTTTTTCGTCATAGGTTGCCAGCTCACACCAGACGTAAACTGAGTTCTTAAGCTGACATAAAATATAACAAAACAATGCAGACAGGTATTACGGTGAAATTTAAAATATTGAGTCACTCACGTTGATTTATAATTTGAACAAGTTTTCTTCGATATATTCACTAAATACTCAAAATGCAGTCTGACGGGCTTTTACATAAGGGCGGCCTTTAACAACTGATGCTACAACACTTCACTGTAAAATTCATATGTGACGATCACGGCACTCGACAGTCTCTTCACATTTCATACCACACACTCTTGTCTGCTGTCCTAAACCACTATATTGCGCTCCACTCTTTCGAACCTTATATACTTGTCCTCGAACGTGGATACCAACCCACTACTACCCCCACATGCACGTCCGGCTCTTAGCGTTGCTCAGAACCCAGTTTCATCAAAGATGGCTGTCCTATGCACCCTCGAAACGACTGCAAAAATCAAAACAATGTTTGCCAAAAATTACGAATATTCCAAAACTAAACACTAAAACATATATGATATGTTGAAAAATATAGAAATTTTACGGGCAATAAAAATTTAAAGTCCAATTTTTTGTATCTTTCACCTTTTTTCCACGAATAATGTTCTTATGGTGATATTTTGCTTTTCCCATATTTTTGACACTAAACATAAATAAACAAATAAAAATACATACTTAATTACTCATCTCTCTCTTTAAACTTTCGAATGCTGCCTCTAGTTTCGTCTCTTTAAATTTATTTGTTAGAAAAACCAGTCTCTGTCGAATCCCATATCCTTACCTCTCATTCAAAAATGGTACACACTATGCTAAATCGGCTATGATCGCTCCATGCAGCTCTACTAACCGCATCCGTTATATCTTTGTTTGTATTAATTGGCCAAAGCATTGATGAGATATTAGCTTTTGAATTTCCACAAATTCACAACTTTTAAACTATTGTATGTTTTTGTGGTGCATCTAGATAATTTAGCTTCACATATTTTTGTGTCCTCGAGTGCCAACTCGCATCTGCGTGTCACTCTTAGTTTTGTTTTTATCAATATTTCTGTGGCATATAAATTTCTCCAAATTCCAAACACGGTCTACGGGGTGTCCTCTCGGATTATTCCGAGGCCGCGTAACGCTAGCCGCTCGCCACGGCCCCGTAGCAGCCGCCAGCCACGTGCCCTGCTGCTGGAAACTGCTGCTCTGAACTCCCGCCACAGCTTGTACGCTCACATCAGTCTCATATGCAGAACCCAAGTATACTTATACCTTTAGGCACTGACTTCTGTGCCATTAATATGGCTAAAAACTACTGCTTGTGGGCTGAATGAACCACTGATACTGTTCCTCTATTCTTCACGACCTTTCTACGAACCACCGCAGCCCACATGGTAAACTACAGTATTGTTAACGGTAGATAATGCCAGCAGAAAGATGTAGTACGAGTATATGCTTCAAATGGCACAGCATAACTTTCAGCTGTCAAGCTTACAGTCACATGCGTGCAGTGTGTCACGTGCTGCAGCCAGAGATTCCATTAAGATTCACCTGCCCTCTGGCTTACTGCACTCGGCCGCCAGGTGGAGATCCTTCTCTCCATAACTTCTCATCGCTGCTGGGCCTGCATCTCTTCAATTCCGCCCCTCCCCCTCCCCTCTCACTATTCTTATCCATCTCAGTCCACAGCGCTGCAATCCTCCTCTCGCCCCACCCCCAAAAACGGGCACTGAAGACATAACCGAAAGTCCCTAGCTGTCTTTGCTATTACGAAATTGATTTGCATTTTGCGAACCCAGATTGGCATCACATGGTTGTGAGAGATAAAACTTTTTCTAACTCCAGGCCTAGAACCCCGATTTCGCGCTTGTCACAAGTGGTTGTCTTAACCATATCGGTTATCCGAGCACACCACCAAGACTCATCCAAACTTCCATTTGTCACATTGTCCACAACTCTGATGCTTCGACATTTCATGGTACCTGTACAGGGAGAGAAAAATATAAATGCATCTCTGAAGAATGTTGCAATATGAAGATACAGACTACTTAAACACAGACATGGTAACCATCAATGATGTATCCGTACCTCAATAGCCCGAAATGAAGATAAAATATTTGCCTCCTCCCTTGCAGGAATCTCTAAATTTGCAAATGCAAGGGTTGGGGCCTAATGTGTGACTTTGTATGACATTCGGAAGTTTCGTTGAGTCTTGGAGGCGTCCTAAGATAGTCGAAGTTGTTAAGGGGACCGCTCATAAGGGGAAATCCGGTTCGATTCCAAGTCCGGCACAAAATTTTCATCTGTGGCAAACAGCTGACATCAGTCCGGATGCACAAAACGCTAATCAATTTCATAACATTTACAACAGCTATAATTATATAAGTAGTGTCACTGCAATGTGAAGATACAGACCATGTATAAACACAAACACGGAAACCATCAAGACATCCTTGCTATGATGGCATGTTTATCAGAATGGCAGCTGGTAGTAGTTTTATATAATGAAGCCAACTTATACCGAACATCTGCATAGCGTCTAGTGACTCTCCTTGACTCCTCTGCAATAGGAACGCTTAGTGTGGAACAAGTATTAACAAGCCAGCTGTAAGTACAGTTTCTGCGTGTACAACCCGCTATATGCCAAAAGGATACTTTCTCCTAGGTCCCAGAATGCACTTGAAAACTGTGTTGGTCCCCCTCAGTAGTGCTCCCATGCTTGGAGTCCCTTTCTTTTTTGCAGTCTTCTAGTTTCACACACACACTACCAACAAATGTTTGAATTTTACTCCTTCTTAATGCACGATCTCCGTCAAAAGTTTCGCAGGTACATGAGATTTTATTTACGATGGAACTGGACCATCTTGTGTGTATGATTGAAAAATATTGCTATAATACGCACAGCATCGTAGACTTCAATTTGTGGTTCGATGTTGCGGACTTATGCTTTACAGATTTTTCTCCGGACGGAGGAAAACACCACTTTGACTCTGTATTGTTTTTGCAATCCGCGGTGTCAGCCGTTGAGACCCCACTCAGAAGGTAATGGTGCAATCTGACATATCAAAAACACTCTGAAACTGCAGTCAAAATTTTAGCTGCTAAGGTGCAACGCAAGTGCTTTAAAAAAGTGCTAAAGTTAGTCATATTTGCCGTATGAAGAACCGCTTACAACAGTAATTTCTGCAGCCCTTCCTGCCAAGCGCGCCAATTAGCGAATAACAGACGCAGCCATCACCAAAGGACGTAGCGCCGCGTGGTCCTACGCGGACTTTTAAGCACTTAAACCACACTAATCATTAACTGCTTGAATAGCTTACAGTTTATATCGAAGTCTAATCTTGCAGATGTAATTTTTTCACAAGTGACTGGTATAAGAAAGAAAATCGAGACAATGTATGAGGTTACATTACAGACGACATCCACCAATCGGGACCTTTAATGGTAGACATGAAATATTTTATAACGATTCCTGTAACACAGCTCTTAATATAATTACGTACATTTTACTAACAACGAAACTCTAATCATCACAGAAATATAAGGTGTCTCTTGGATTACGGAAACAAGCACCTTCCTAGCACCAGGAACGCCTGACACAGTAAAAATCAATGCATTCAGGTAATTCACAGTAATAACTACATTTATTTTGACAAATTTGGTATGGAGGAAGAAATAGTAGTGACCGTTGCATATTATACTGCGTACCAGACATATCAAATTCGCAAAACTTGGTGATGCAAAGTGACAATGTACAGTCGTGGACAAAACGAGCGAGACCCCTCGCCTTTTCGTTATGCTGATCCGCACCGCTTTAAAGTCTGCTACACAGCATAACAGGCAAGGCGACGAAGTGCTACCAACATACTATGCACTTGCGTGAAATTGACAAACTATCTGAACTTTTTTAGGCTGTTTTCAATAATTTGTAAGACTATATTAATGCTGATTAGTGTGTTAAATACAACACGTAAATATAAGACAGAATGAAGGAAGAAACGCTAATTGGTATGAACTGTACCAATAAAAATGAATTTCAACTTATCGAGATAACATAACTGTTTTAGTAAGACAAAGAACGCCGGATCGTTACGAATTAGCAAAATATTATCCGCTTTCGGCCGCGAAACGGTCTGTGTCAACGTTCAGACCAGTCCTACTGGATTACCGTTGCTGACCTACCATGAAAGTGTGCAAATTTAGCAAAGCGTGAAGATTCATAACGAAATTCAGTTAAAAATCATTCAGTGCCACACTTAAGTCAATTCCATTATTGACAGAAGCGGAAAAAGTAGGCAGTAACATGTATGAAATTCTACAAGAGTGTCATATTGACATGCACAGGGCGGCAGTACAGAATAAAGGTAGCGATAAAAAGTATTGAGGGCGCGAGAATTTCTTAAAATTGCTTTACTGATATTCTACCTGCCTCCATCGAGATTAGAACCGAAAACAAACCAGACCTTCCTTTCACTACGCTAGCAGCCAACCCAGGCAAACAGCCCTCTATTATTACCCCAGACATGAATAAGCCGGCAATTTCGCAATGAAAATGGTAAAATGATCTACAGATTCTGTTCCATAGAGCTTTCTGGGCTCAAAAACATGAATTTTCTTCCTTTATGTCACCGCTTATGTGATAATCATTCGGGATGTTTATCGAAATAACAAAATACTCTTATTAGAGGGTAAATTTAGTGGGATAATTCTGCACCACCTCAGGAAATAAACGGCTACATAGCTGCCAAACATATTCTACACTGTTTCGAATTCTCCACTAGACTCGCCACAGCCAGAAAACGTTCATTAGCCTAAGTGTTTCTTAAGCTACCTAGCAATGGGAATGTTCGCACTTCTAAAACACGGTAGCATTAATACTGGGATGTGAATTACAACGTGTATAGGCAAATGGATTCTATTTGCATTCCTGTAAACGTGATTTGGATCGAAAGCGTAGCTACGATTAATATGCTGATGTATCGACTACAACTAGAACATTTCGAATAAAGAGTAGGGGGTGTTATTTATGCGGCCCTCATCTTCAGTAGCTGTCGTAGCTGTTTTCGTTGTTAGGATTTCGTCACCTAAACCGGTAAAAACGGAACCCTACTAGTCTCACTTTCTTGACCGTCTATCGGTCTACCCAACCGTCTATCGGTCTGCGCCAACTTATAGGGAGGTTCCCTTGTTAGCTATGAAACAACTGTAGCGAAACGGAGCATCCTCGTTATCCATGTGATGGATAAGACGACTAATTCGCAACATAAATGTCAGTGTAAGCATCAATTTATGTTGGAACGTGCTTCCTGGACCAAATAACATACGTTTCCTACGTCTTCAATACGAATCATGAAGCAAATGTAATTTAAAGGACATAAAAATATCGAGTGATTTTACTAACATAATTATAAACCACCCACGAACATAAATCGATGATCACATAGTTGTAAAAAAGTAGTCTACAGTATTGCCATTGTCCATTATACTAGCAGCAGGAAGAAAACGTACGCTCAGCTGTGATGAGATATCTTGCACTGACGAAGCTCGCGCTTCGAAGACACCACAGCATCGTCTGCCACCATTTCATGGGAAACGAAATATCTCAAGTGTACAGCCTTAGACATAAAAACACCGCCGGCGCAAGCACCGTGCGATCCGCGATATGACGCCGTTGAAAGCACGGCTAACCCGCGCCGGAAAGCTGTTAATATCATCTGATGTTGCTAACAAGTTATTTACTTCTGGTGAATGATTTTCTGCGCAGTTCATTTAAGATAGAATAACTAAAATATATTTGATGTTACGGAAGACGAAGGACGCCTAATTCATTTCCCTCTCTTTACTTATGATGTTACATTCGCAATCTGAGCATACGTATTATCCATAACCACACTTTAGCGCCACACAGATACGTGAATGAAACACATTGGAGTACAGTTTTAGACATAAAAACTGACCGCTGGCCGCCTGCCACAGAGACTAAGTCCGAGTCTATTCACTTAACGTAGCCAATAAAACTGACCGGCCATCTGCACAATATGGGAACACTGTAAGATGCGGAAGCGTTAGGAGGAAGTGTTGTCTACTTCCGAGTTGTTCTCGGATTGTGTGAGCCCGTGGTCTAGTGCTAGCCGGCACGGTAGCTCAGCGTGTTCGGTCAGAGAGCCGGTTGGCCTCTGTAATAAAAAAACTGAGTGGAAGGATCAACCACCGAACTTGAACAGGATGTCCTGCGACGTCCGCAACGACCAAACACAACGATCAATAATGAACAATAAGAAAAAAAAGAAAAGAAAAAATGGTAATCGTCATGCATTCTAAGCTTATGGTCGCCTGTTCGTGTCCAACTATTTTTTTTTTACCACATTTCGGTCTAAAGTTATGATTCTGATTGACCATCGAAGATAATTCGCTTAACATTCTACCCACCAGCAACGACAAGTATTCCAGAAACAATTCCGCAGGACAGCTCGTGGCTGCGCCGCGATCATAACAGCTTCCGTTCGAGCGTTTCCTCGCGCTGCAGCGGCTACCGGCCACCGGCCAGACGCCACCCGCCGCCTGAAATCCGGCGCCGCCCATGTGAACGCGGCGCCGCGTTGTCAGTGTATGTATCAACCGTCATTTTCGAATTTGAAGTTATAGTTATCATCTTGCAGTTAAGCACTGGATTTTGCATACTTGAAAATCATGAACTACAGTTAAGCATTGTAAAATTGAGTCGCAAGTGGAAAAAGGTGTAACATCTGCAACACAACGTTTACTTTTGGTATAACAGAGGGGTGAATGCAGAGGAGGCAGCTAGAAAGATTTGAACTGTGTTTGGAGCGAGTGCTTTTGGTAAAAATACGCCAGAAAAAGATATTCGTGTTTCAACAAAGATCGTTCTGGCATGAATGATTTTCCACATTAAGGAAGTCTCGACTACTGATAGATGTGATAGATTACTATTTAACCATCATGCGATGTTTGCATTCAACAGGCAAAGTTCAGAAGTCTGGTGTAGGAGTACTGCATGCTCTAATTCGAAACAACAAAAATCAATGGAGTGACTATTATTGAACGTCATCAGGTCACTCATCGACCATTCCTATGCAGTACTGTTACTGGTGACGTATTTTGTTGCCTTTATTGTCAACTTCCTAAGAAGAAATAAAGGCTGTGCCCCACCAAAAGACGTAAACTCGAGGAAAGAGTAACGTGAACATGATATTTTACATCTGATAATTCCAAAAGTGTGTTTTGGGCTACGAATTCTGCCCCCAGGGTGTGTGCAACACAGCTGGCATTTGTTGCCACAACTGAGACACCTTTCTTTCGCAGTGTAAGAAAATCGAGCAACAAAACTACATCACCTGTGCTACTGTATGATAACGCACTATGTTGATTTGAGAAACAAAACAATCCAGGAGATTGATAGAAAAGTCGTCTGTCAGGCACTTGTATTGATAGGGAAGTCCTCTCTCAAGCACTTGTCCCTCTCGTCTTATATTTGTAAAATTTTACCTTTCCCGCTCTTGATCGATCAACCGTCAAGGCAATTCATTTCTAGACGGAAATACTCTTAAAACTACTCTGGTTTAATGACATCGTTAGAACCAGTAGGTTTCTACAGGCGTAGAATTTGTAAACAACTTTAGCATTGTCAGATCGTTTTAGATATCGTGAAAGAAAATTCTGCTGCTGATTAATTTCTCTTTGATAATTACTGTTGCGTTTAGTAAACTAATGGAAAATGCAATTAAAATATTCACTGTACTAATACAAATTAAATTCAGCTTCCTACAGAAACATCACGACGGCAGTCTATCTTAATAAAGTATTAAGTGTCTGTGAGACGATTGAACCTATTTTAACACGAATTAGGAGGATATTACCAACTTTTGACTTCGAAAAGATCTGTATTTATTTCATTTCCTGTACCATTCGCAAGTATTATGAAAATGTGACATTTCATAGGTAAAATTATGTATTCACAACAACAAAAAATATGTCGGTAGAAAACGAAAGTGGCATTATGAATTTGGCAGTACCGTAAGGTTTTCGCTCTGACACTAAGAGTTACTGAAAGTAGCAAGACGAATTTTGCTCGAGCGTTGTCTTACGATTCCCTTATTGAGTTTTTATCAGCCTGCTTGTAGCTGTGCTACAAAAGAATTAAAAATCTGGCTTTCAGCGAGTCGCGAATGGCGAACGAAAGCAGCTTGCACCTGTTAGCTAAGCATGTTACCTGGGAACTGGTTTTTTCCTAAACTGGGAAGACGTCCATTTGTGGTTGAATTGTTGGCAAATGTCAGTCAGACGTGTGCCGTTGGTCTAAGCGTTTCGGTGTGTTGAATTTGTACCAAAGATTTTTCTACAGATTTTTTCTGCCCAAATAGAGAGTTGAAGTTTCCCATTAGTATTTTCACGTCATCCTGGTGAATTTTGCTCATAGTATTTTCGACTTGGTTCCAGAATTTTTCCCATGCACTTCTAAGCGCTACAGTCTGGAACCGAGCGACCGCTACGGTCGCAGGTTCGAATCCTGCCTCGGGTATGGATGAGTGTGATGTCCTTAGGTTAGTTAGGTTTAATTAGTTCTAAGTTCTAGGGGACTGATGACCTTAGAAGTTAAGTCCCATAGTGCCCAGAGCCATTTGAACCATTTGAACTATTTAACACAAAATGACATTAAAAATTTAAGTTATTCACGAGCAGCTAGTTGAGAATATGTATGAACATTAAATGACACGACGAACCGTCTTGTTCTGCATATGGATTCAAACCCAGCTCATGCAGACTAAGCAAAGATTTCGTGACTGACGGAAACTAACAGTCATTCCTGATTAGGCATACAGAGAGTGATATACCTCGATTTTAGACAGTATCAGTTAGCAAATATCAACTTTAAATTGCATAACGCAAACACTTTTAACAGACGCGAATTCCTACCCAGCATCTATTGTCCCTGTTAACGAACTACGAGAGATGTTAAATATTGCTTCTTCACAAGTAACTTACTTGAAATGCCGTGAGGTAAAGTTGTGTGTTGGACACGGATTCGAACCCGGAACCTAATCGGATTGCCATCGAAGCACAGTCAAATGTGACATATCGGAATTTCGCGGCAGTAACTAGATGTTTTAACTGAAATGACGAGACGAAACATTAATTTTTTCCTTCCCAGGACTCCAACCCGGCACCTATCGCTGTTATATTCTAGAGAAAACTAACGTTAAATATGGGTTTGTTGCACCAGCAGTGACATGTGAGCATGTTTGAACTGAAATAATATGACGAAGAGTTCAGCGCTCACTGGGAATAGAGCCCCACACATATCGTTGTTGACTACACACAAAGAGACGTCAGCTACCGAATTTTTCTCCACCAGCTGCTCAGAATAGCATCTTGAACTTACAGTCATCTCGCAAATAGTTCTGTGTCTCACTGGGAGTTAAAAACGTCGGATATCGTTAGTGTTGACAGCGAATGAAAATACATTAAAAATCAAAATTATTATCCACCAGCAGATAGGTGTTCTCATGCTAGAGCTTGATAATACACAATTAAATCTTTAGTGCCGGGCCAGGATTCGATCCCATTCACGCATAATATGTGAAGGTGTTGAGGAATCTGCAGTTTTGAACAAACAACAAATTGTAGTCGAGCTGTATTGCCACGAAGGGATCAAATATCGCGTTAAGGGCGGTCTGAGTTGCATTTCCAGTTCAGAACCAATTTTATCGACATACAGAAGCTCAAATAAAAGATGGAATAAGTGTCCTGTGACCATACATAGCGTTTGTGTCGTCACTTGAAATAAATAACTAGTATAAGAAAGGTTACTGGTGATAGAGCTTCTACATGTCGCCACTCCAGACTTTATTGTGGTTCAACCTTCCGTCTACTTGGTAAAGAAGGAATATCATCTTTAATGTGAATTTTCAGACCACGCAGCCATTATATCTCCTTCACTTGGTGTAGCCAGGAGAGAATGGAATCTGTCTCTCCCTATCTAAAATCATTGACAGAAGTGGGAATCGAACCCAGACCATAGGTATAACAACCTACCATCCGTCCAACAGACCACGAAATCCTCTTCTCTGCGAGTCATTTTTCTATCGTAACGCAGTTGCGCCACACTGGATGAGAATTCTGACACACAGGCTCCCTGTAGTAATTTGCAGCATGTTCAGTAAATTCATTTACTTGGTTGACCGAATCACCATGAACTAGCTGCCTCGGCTACCCAGTGCATACATTCGACTATTTTGTAATCACAGAAATAAAATCACGTTACTGCCACCTACACACAACTGCCAACATTGTAGGATGCAGAAGTTTAAATAAGAAGTGTTCCTTTCCACTTGAGCTATTCTATTACGCTATCTGTTACTAGAAAACGTCGTTCAGTCCAAAAGAAAAGCTGTAACTGTTTGTCTCTCAGAAGTCAAGACCTGGCCATATGCATAATCTCACAGTGCTGTGGAATCCAAAAGTTCTGGAGGAATAGTTGCCGAGCTCTGGAGCTGTTGTAGCTATGTGTCAGCTTGTAGCATAGATAAGATGTCGCGAGTTCGAATACATGCAGTACTACATTTTTTAAAACGCAATTCTGCTCTCTGCTGAAGTTATCAATCTAATGGAACTTTGAACATAATTCCCTTCACTTCTCAACCCAAAGTAGTCGCATGTGGAAAAAGGACTAACTACTGTGACATTTTGTTCTATTCAGTTTAATAGACAGCAGGCAGCAGATGCATCTCGAAGATGAGCAGGGAGAGTGCATCGTGCCATAATATGTCAGAAAAGTATTTTCTACATTAGCCGTCGTGTGGTAGTGATATTTGATTCTTCTTCAAACTTTGATTGACAGCTTTAACTCAGAACAAATTTTCTACATGCATGTAATCAATAAACTGCATGTGCATTGTCAGACTGTCATAGGTAACATCAGAGAATTCGCATATATCGTTGATGATTAATTTCTCTCTCATATTTACTATTGTTTTAACAACACTAAAGGAAACCTTACGAAAATTGTGCACTGTATTATAAGAAATGAAAAAAAACTAACCATGATAACCTTACGACGAAAGTATCTGTACACAAGCATGCCTCTATCGACACGAATTAATAAAATTCTACTCACTTAGATTTTGATTGCGTCTGTGTTTAATTGGTATGCTGTGTCATACTCAAGAGGTATGCAAATGTGGCATTTCATAAATATAGTTACGTATTCCTAGAAACCCAAAATTCGCTTGTCAGCAGCGGAAAGAGGCGTTACCTGTTGTGCAGCATTGTAAGTTTTTCAACATTGCACTATGAGCTGAAAGCATTTTCTTGCGATTTCCTTATTGATGTTTGATCTGACTGCTTGTAGCTCTTTCACAGAAGGGATAAAAACGTTTCAGTCAGTGAGACTGGAACTGCGAACCATAACAGACGCTGTTTCACAGGTCAGCACGTTACCACAGAGCTGGCGAGGAGGTATGGGTCTCAGCTTCCTATTACGACGGCAATAGTAACTAGAACTCGTAAACCGCTATTTAAAGGTCGAGATTAGTTGCGATTTCCACCTGCAACGACTTTCCTGGGCTGAAAACCGTAAATTTTCAATCTTTTGTTACCCTTCAAGCTATAATAACTCAGATTATTCAATGGAAATGACAGGTAAAATCAAGTGAACTTTGAGGCTTAATTCCGTGCACACCAGGAAGTAACTCGTCGATCACAGAGTTGCCAAACATACGTTGCCTTGTTGCCAAATCTCAGTTACAGTACCAGCAGGAAGAAGACGAACCGATGTGATCCTACAGCGGTCTGGGAAGTGACCATAGCTGGTGTCTCCAAGTCGCGGCTGCTACGGCCTGGAATACGTAATGCGTCTGATTCGCTTTCTGTAACTAGGTTTAGGGACTGGAGCGTAGTTACTAATAATACTCAGAACTGACTGCAAACTGAGCATCATAAATCAGTAACTCTCATTATTGTTTTTATATTTCTTTCGTAAGTGCACTCAAAACTAAGAAAGTCATTCACAGGCGTTTTCGTGCCTCGCCGATAGTCGAGCACAACATACAAATAAAAATAAAAAAGAATGTGTGTGTGTGTGTGTGTGTGTGTGTGTGTGTGTGTGTGTGAGAGAGAGAGAGAGAGAGAGAGAGAGAGAGAGAGAAGAGAGAGAGAGAGAGAGAGAGAGAGAGAAATAAAAAGCAATGAGAGAGAGTGTAAAAAATTGTTGTAAAGAAATTGAATCATGGTATTTAAAGAAATCTTTCATTAAAATGACACGTTCCACATCATTACGAAATGTCGTATCCATGATCTATGGAACAAGAGTTAATCTAATGTAATCTAATCTAATCTAATCACATCATATTGATGATTAGCCATGAAGAGTCATGAATTACCGAAAGTTTTGCCAATACCAGTAACCAAATCTAAACTTGAAAATAAAAGACGACAATTTTTGTAATAAACCGTGACTCCTATCAAGACCCTTTCATCCCTGTTATCTAACCACGAAAGATGTCTGATATACCTCCATTCTGAAGTAACAAAGTGTGCATGCATTTAAAGATGAAGTGCATGATGTGAAGTTCTGTGACGGAGATACGAACCCAACACGTAATCCGATTGTTAACTAAGAAAAATCAAATGTTACGTATCGGTTTTTCTTACGAGCCGCTAGGTGTCTGAATCTAAAATAAGGATACAAACTTTTGTGCCTAAGCGACAATCGAACTGCACACCTACCGTGCATCCACGAATATAGCTTAAGTATCAGTTGCTTACTCATGAACAGTAAGATGTGTGCGTGTTTGACCAGAAATAACGACACCTGTTGCGATTGTTGGCAACACATGAACAAGACATTGAAACTGCGCGTTAATTTTCACTAGCAGGTGGGTGTGCACTTGATAAAGCTAGAAATGAAATTATGAATATTTTTGTACTGGATCAGGTTTCAGACCCACATACTTACCTTTGGAGGAGACCTAGAGAAGATTGCAGTCTTGGGAAAAGGAACGAAATGACTGAACTATACTGTTCCGAGAGATTCAGATCCTCGAAAGAGGAGATACGAATTCGAATCACAGTCCAGCACCAAATTTTTAAACGTCTCTAGTTCAATCAAGTACAAGTAAAATAAGAGCCCTGTCCCTTTAAATGGCTATCGGTTCATCAAATAAAATAAAATTTTCTAATGTAAGTAAGCTTACTGGCGACTGTATTTCTTTTTACCATGACTTCCGCTGTGTCATTTCCCAACGTAAACCGGCTCTGCCCAGTTGGTAATGAAGGAACGTGATGTTTAATGCGGATTCTGGATTATAACGTCTTTCTCTTGAGGTTACCAGAGGTAAAATAAATCTGTTTGTGCCTCTTAAAAGTAAATGCCTGAACCCACGCATTGCACCTGTGATAGCTCGTTCCACCAGACCATTGTGGCCACATTACCCAGCCCCAGGAGTGTGCTGTAACGGATGATGTGCTTAGCTTACAAAATTAGTCACGGTGGAAAAAATGCGAGTCTATTAAATGGTCAAGTAGAAGCAAGCTTCTGACGCAGAGATTATGCTACTCTCATGTCAGCAGGATGTAAAGACTCTTCTAGGCATCATAGGCTGGATGTGAAGCCATTTTGATTTTTCACAAATTCAGCAAATTTCTTAGTTCGAGAAAATCCACTGTGAAGTGTGAAGTTGCCGGATAATTCGATTATTACTGTTATTATTAATATCATTTTATTCATACTGCTGCTGTAACACAAGTGCTTGAACATCATTTAGTGCCTTTTGGTCACTATAGAAGTAGTTTCCCAAGAACAGGTTCTTTCCCTGTCTACGGAATCCTTTTCATGTTAATATCAAACACCAGCAATTACTCGTAGATTACATTAAAACTAAAGTAATTGACGAAGACGTTACTTGGTAAAAAAAACGCACTGCCTTTTTTCATTTACTTTCGCCTAGAAATGGCTATCGAGTACTGACAAACCAAAAGGCAAGAGATCTTACTGCCTTCCGATATACGTTGCTGTTAGTTCTTCCACATGATTTGGTCGACATGACCTGTTTCAAGTAGTGTATGACAGACAGTGTTTTAGAAAATCTATTGTTTCCCTTTGCAATAAACAGAAGTATTTTCATTCTAAGCTGTCCAAGTACTAAATTTTCGCAATATTAGTGCAAATTTAATATTCGCTTCTATAATGTATAAAAGTATTTCACAGTCGCAAAACTCGCATTCGAAACGTTGACCTTACCCTTAGTCGCTGACCATAAATTCTAGCTTAGAGTGACACCAGTTTAAATAACCTAATGTAGCGAAGACTGTTTGCCAGTGCTCTTTCTCACCGGAAAATACGCAGTTGACTCATTTGGCTCCATAAGTACACTGTAACAGTAATTTTTGTGTGAAATTTGTCAGTAAGCTTTCGCCTTCCAACCGGCAAAATACGGAAGAGTACGGCCGGTAAACAATTCACAAACCACGATTTAGTGCCGATAAGACGATTTCTTTAAACATTGTCGAAGCTGAGGGAAACTAGTTTATGCTTAAATCGTCTTAAGCAGCAACGTTCACAGATACCTCAAATAGGAAAAAGCTGAATATCCAGGTACGAAGGTTGTAAAACAAACTTCCCACAGTTTGTGTCAGGTTGATCTTTTCGTCTGATAACACTGCTTAAGTATTTTGTCTAGGAGGTATCACAAGTAGTATCCCTGTAGCTGTGGGAATCATTGGTTGAAAACGAGTTTAACACCAATGGGTACAGTGCTGCTATATTTTCAAAATTATTATCAACCTAAGTCTGAGTTCATCCACAAACTGAGGCGTATTTATAATATTGAAGCTAGACTGTGTATCCTTGTCTTTCTTGAGTGGTCATTGGAAGGCGTTTACACACACGTATACAATACTATGAATACTTCGAACGCTATGGTTAACGTTGCTCTCATAAACTACTTTTTTTTAAATTCTTCTGGGTCTTAAGCGTGCAATATGTGTTGTAGATACAGTCTCAGACCAAAAAATTGACCGCCGAGTCGTTCACGTAAGGTGGACAATACAGTCATGCTCCTCTCAGAATTCTATGTCTGGCAATATGCTCGATCTAGCAACATGTAGACTGCGGCACTTCCCAGAGGAAGTCTTGACTCCAGTCTTAGTACATTACTCTTGACTACG
The DNA here is from genome assembly GCF_023864275.1 of Schistocerca cancellata. Lineage (NCBI taxonomy): Eukaryota > Metazoa > Arthropoda > Insecta > Orthoptera > Acrididae > Schistocerca > Schistocerca cancellata. The sequence continues at coordinate 455,097,326 of NC_064628.1, read as the reverse complement.
ACCGTAGTCTTGAGGTTAAACGCGAGACCAGCTAATATGATATTGTAGATTCGCTTGAATTACACTCATAGCTTCAGCACCGAGAGGAAAGGGGCGATAAAAATGTTGTCGATATGTGCTTTCGGTCGCCAGACGTCATATTAGCTGGTCTTGCGTTTTACCTCAAGACTACGGTCGTGTTCCATCAGCGGTATGAATAAAATGATATTAATAATAACAGTAATAATCGAATTATCCGGCAACTTCACACTTCACAGTGGATTTTCTCGAACTAAGAAATTTGCTGAATTTGTGAAAAATCAAAATGGCTTCACATCCAGCCTATGATGCCTAGAAGAGTCTTTACATCCTGCTGACATGAGAGTAGCATAATCTCTGCGTCAGAAGCTTGCTTCTACTTGACCATTTAATAGACTCGCATTTTTTCCACCGTGACTAATTTTGTAAGCTAAGCACATCATCCGTTACAGCACACTCCTGGGGCTGGGTAATGTGGCCACAATGGTCTGGTGGAACGAGCTATCACAGGTGCAATGCGTGGGTTCAGGCATTTACTTTTAAGAGGCACAAACAGATTTATTTTACCTCTGGTAACCTCAAGAGAAAGACGTTATAATCCAGAATCCGCATTAAACATCACGTTCCTTCATTACCAACTGGGCAGAGCCGGTTTACGTTGGGAAATGACACAGCGGAAGTCATGGTAAAAAGAAATACAGTCGCCAGTAAGCTTACTTACATTAGAAAATTTTATTTTATTTGATGAACCGATAGCCATTTAAAGGGACAGGGCTCTTATTTTACTTGTACTTGATTGAACTAGAGACGTTTAAAAATTTGGTGCTGGACTGTGATTCGAATTCGTATCTCCTCTTTCGAGGATCTGAATCTCTCGGAACAGTATAGTTCAGTCATTTCGTTCCTTTTCCCAAGACTGCAATCTTCTCTAGGTCTCCTCCAAAGGTAAGTATGTGGGTCTGAAACCTGATCCAGTACAAAAATATTCATAATTTCATTTCTAGCTTTATCAAGTGCACACCCACCTGCTAGTGAAAATTAACGCGCAGTTTCAATGTCTGTTCATGTGTTGCCAACAATCGCAACAGGTGTCGTTATTTCTGGTCAAACACGCACACATCTTACTGTTCATGAGTAAGCAACTGATACTTAAGCTATATTCGTGGATGCACGGTAGGTGTGCAGTTCGATTGTCGCTTAGGCACAAAAGTTTGTATCCTTATTTTAGATTCAGACACCTAGCGGCTCGTAAGAAAAACCGATACGTAACATTTGATTTTTCTTAGTTAACAATCGGATTACGTGTTGGGTTCGTATCTCCGTCACAGAACTTCACATCATGCACTTCATCTTTAAATGCATGCACACTTTGTTACTTCAGAATGGAGGTATATCAGACATCTTTCGTGGTTAGATAACAGGGATGAAAGGGTCTTGATAGGAGTCACGGTTTATTACAAAAATTGTCGTCTTTTATTTTCAAGTTTAGATTTGGTTACTGGTATTGGCAAAACTTTCGGTAATTCATGACTCTTCATGGCTAATCATCAATATGATGTGATTAGATTAGATTAGATTACATTAGATTAACTCTTGTTCCATAGATCATGGATACGACATTTCGTAATGATGTGGAACGTGTCATTTTAATGAAAGATTTCTTTAAATACCATGATTCAATTTCTTTACAACAATTTTTTACACTCTCTCTCATTGCTTTTTATTTCTCTCTCTCTCTCTCTCTCTCTCTCTCTTTCTCTCTCTCTCTCTCTCTCTCTCTCTCTCTCTCTCTCACACACACACACACACACACACACACACACATTCTTTTTTATTTTTATTTGTATGTTGTGCTCGACTATCGGCGAGGCACGAAAACGCCTGTGAATGACTTTCTTAGTTTTGAGTGCACTTACGAAAGAAATATAAAAACAATAATGAGAGTTACTGATTTATGATGCTCAGTTTGCAGTCAGTTCTGAGTATTATTAGTAACTACGCTCCAGTCCCTAAACCTAGTTACAGAAAGCGAATCAGACGCATTACGTATTCCAGGCCGTAGCAGCCGCGACTTGGAGACACCAGCTATGGTCACTTCCCAGACCGCTGTAGGATCACATCGGTTCGTCTTCTTCCTGCTGGTACTGTAACTGAGATTTGGCAACAAGGCAACGTATGTTTGGCAACTCTGTGATCGACGAGTTACTTCCTGGTGTGCACGGAATTAAGCCTCAAAGTTCACTTGATTTTACCTGTCATTTCCATTGAATAATCTGAGTTATTATAGCTTGAAGGGTAACAAAAGATTGAAAATTTACGGTTTTCAGCCCAGGAAAGTCGTTGCAGGTGGAAATCGCAACTAATCTCGACCTTTAAATAGCGGTTTACGAGTTCTAGTTACTATTGCCGTCGTAATAGGAAGCTGAGACCCATACCTCCTCGCCAGCTCTGTGGTAACGTGCTGACCTGTGAAACAGCGTCTGTTATGGTTCGCAGTTCCAGTCTCACTGACTGAAACGTTTTTATCCCTTCTGTGGAAGAGCTACAAGCAGTCAGATCAAACATCAATAAGGAAATCGCAAGAAAATGCTTTCAGCTCATAGTGCAATGTTGAAAAACTTACAATGCTGCACAACAGGTAACGCCTCTTTCCGCTGCTGACAAGCGAATTTTGGGTTTCTAGGAATACGTAACTATATTTATGAAATGCCACATTTGCATACCTCTTGAGTATGACACAGCATACCAATTAAACACAGACGCAATCAAAATCTAAGTGAGTAGAATTTTATTAATTCGTGTCGATAGAGGCATGCTTGTGTACAGATACTTTCGTCGTAAGGTTATCATGGTTAGTTTTTTTTCATTTCTTATAATACAGTGCACAATTTTCGTAAGGTTTCCTTTAGTGTTGTTAAAACAATAGTAAATATGAGAGAGAAATTAATCATCAACGATATATGCGAATTCTCTGATGTTACCTATGACAGTCTGACAATGCACATGCAGTTTATTGATTACATGCATGTAGAAAATTTGTTCTGAGTTAAAGCTGTCAATCAAAGTTTGAAGAAGAATCAAATATCACTACCACACGACGGCTAATGTAGAAAATACTTTTCTGACATATTATGGCACGATGCACTCTCCCTGCTCATCTTCGAGATGCATCTGCTGCCTGCTGTCTATTAAACTGAATAGAACAAAATGTCACAGTAGTTAGTCCTTTTTCCACATGCGACTACTTTGGGTTGAGAAGTGAAGGGAATTATGTTCAAAGTTCCATTAGATTGATAACTTCAGCAGAGAGCAGAATTGCGTTTTAAAAAATGTAGTACTGCATGTATTCGAACTCGCGACATCTTATCTATGCTACAAGCTGACACATAGCTACAACAGCTCCAGAGCTCGGCAACTATTCCTCCAGAACTTTTGGATTCCACAGCACTGTGAGATTATGCATATGGCCAGGTCTTGACTTCTGAGAGACAAACAGTTACAGCTTTTCTTTTGGACTGAACGACGTTTTCTAGTAACAGATAGCGTAATAGAATAGCTCAAGTGGAAAGGAACACTTCTTATTTAAACTTCTGCATCCTACAATGTTGGCAGTTGTGTGTAGGTGGCAGTAACGTGATTTTATTTCTGTGATTACAAAATAGTCGAATGTATGCACTGGGTAGCCGAGGCAGCTAGTTCATGGTGATTCGGTCAACCAAGTAAATGAATTTACTGAACATGCTGCAAATTACTACAGGGAGCCTGTGTGTCAGAATTCTCATCCAGTGTGGCGCAACTGCGTTACGATAGAAAAATGACTCGCAGAGAAGAGGATTTCGTGGTCTGTTGGACGGATGGTAGGTTGTTATACCTATGGTCTGGGTTCGATTCCCACTTCTGTCAATGATTTTAGATAGGGAGAGACAGATTCCATTCTCTCCTGGCTACACCAAGTGAAGGAGATATAATGGCTGCGTGGTCTGAAAATTCACATTAAAGATGATATTCCTTCTTTACCAAGTAGACGGAAGGTTGAACCACAATAAAGTCTGGAGTGGCGACATGTAGAAGCTCTATCACCAGTAACCTTTCTTATACTAGTTATTTATTTCAAGTGACGACACAAACGCTATGTATGGTCACAGGACACTTATTCCATCTTTTATTTGAGCTTCTGTATGTCGATAAAATTGGTTCTGAACTGGAAATGCAACTCAGACCGCCCTTAACGCGATATTTGATCCCTTCGTGGCAATACAGCTCGACTACAATTTGTTGTTTGTTCAAAACTGCAGATTCCTCAACACCTTCACATATTATGCGTGAATGGGATCGAATCCTGGCCCGGCACTAAAGATTTAATTGTGTATTATCAAGCTCTAGCATGAGAACACCTATCTGCTGGTGGATAATAATTTTGATTTTTAATGTATTTTCATTCGCTGTCAACACTAACGATATCCGACGTTTTTAACTCCCAGTGAGACACAGAACTATTTGCGAGATGACTGTAAGTTCAAGATGCTATTCTGAGCAGCTGGTGGAGAAAAATTCGGTAGCTGTCGTCTCTTTGTGTGTAGTCAACAACGATATGTGTGGGGCTCTATTCCCAGTGAGCGCTGAACTCTTCGTCATATTATTTCAGTTCAAACATGCTCACATGTCACTGCTGGTGCAACAAACCCATATTTAACGTTAGTTTTCTCTAGAATATAACAGCGATAGGTGCCGGGTTGGAGTCCTGGGAAGGAAAAAATTAATGTTTCGTCTCGTCATTTCAGTTAAAACATCTAGTTACTGCCGCGAAATTCCGATATGTCACATTTGACTGTGCTTCGATGGCAATCCGATTAGGTTCCGGGTTCGAATCCGTGTCCAACACACAACTTTACCTCACGGCATTTCAAGTAAGTTACTTGTGAAGAAGCAATATTTAACATCTCTCGTAGTTCGTTAACAGGGACAATAGATGCTGGGTAGGAATTCGCGTCTGTTAAAAGTGTTTGCGTTATGCAATTTAAAGTTGATATTTGCTAACTGATACTGTCTAAAATCGAGGTATATCACTCTCTGTATGCCTAATCAGGAATGACTGTTAGTTTCCGTCAGTCACGAAATCTTTGCTTAGTCTGCATGAGCTGGGTTTGAATCCATATGCAGAACAAGACGGTTCGTCGTGTCATTTAATGTTCATACATATTCTCAACTAGCTGCTCGTGAATAACTTAAATTTTTAATGTCATTTTGTGTTAAATAGTTCAAATGGTTCAAATGGCTCTGGGCACTATGGGACTTAACTTCTAAGGTCATCAGTCCCCTAGAACTTAGAACTAATTAAACCTAACTAACCTAAGGACATCACACTCATCCATACCCGAGGCAGGATTCGAACCTGCGACCGTAGCGGTCGCTCGGTTCCAGACTGTAGCGCTTAGAAGTGCATGGGAAAAATTCTGGAACCAAGTCGAAAATACTATGAGCAAAATTCACCAGGATGACGTGAAAATACTAATGGGAAACTTCAACTCTCTATTTGGGCAGAAAAAATCTGTAGAAAAATCTTTGGTACAAATTCAACACACCGAAACGCTTAGACCAACGGCACACGTCTGACTGACATTTGCCAACAATTCAACCACAAATGGACGTCTTCCCAGTTTAGGAAAAAACCAGTTCCCAGGTAACATGCTTAGCTAACAGGTGCAAGCTGCTTTCGTTCGCCATTCGCGACTCGCTGAAAGCCAGATTTTTAATTCTTTTGTAGCACAGCTACAAGCAGGCTGATAAAAACTCAATAAGGGAATCGTAAGACAACGCTCGAGCAAAATTCGTCTTGCTACTTTCAGTAACTCTTAGTGTCAGAGCGAAAACCTTACGGTACTGCCAAATTCATAATGCCACTTTTGTTTTCTACCGACATATTTTTTGTTGTTGTGAATACATAATTTTACCTATGAAATGTCACATTTTCATAATACTTGCGAATGGTACAGGAAATGAAATAAATACAGATCTTTTCGAAGTCAAAAGTTGGTAATATCCTACTAATTCGTGTTAAAATAGGTTCAATCGTCTCACAGACACTTAATACTTTATTAAGATAGACTGCCGTCGTGATGTTTCTGTAGGAAGCTGAATTTAATTTGTATTAGTACAGTGAATATTTTAATTGCATTTTCCATTAGTTTACTAAACGCAACAGTAATTATCAAAGAGAAATTAATCAGCAGCAGAATTTTCTTTCACGATATCTAAAACGATCTGACAATGCTAAAGTTGTTTACAAATTCTACGCCTGTAGAAACCTACTGGTTCTAACGATGTCATTAAACCAGAGTAGTTTTAAGAGTATTTCCGTCTAGAAATGAATTGCCTTGACGGTTGATCGATCAAGAGCGGGAAAGGTAAAATTTTACAAATATAAGACGAGAGGGACAAGTGCTTGAGAGAGGACTTCCCTATCAATACAAGTGCCTGACAGACGACTTTTCTATCAATCTCCTGGATTGTTTTGTTTCTCAAATCAACATAGTGCGTTATCATACAGTAGCACAGGTGATGTAGTTTTGTTGCTCGATTTTCTTACACTGCGAAAGAAAGGTGTCTCAGTTGTGGCAACAAATGCCAGCTGTGTTGCACACACCCTGGGGGCAGAATTCGTAGCCCAAAACACACTTTTGGAATTATCAGATGTAAAATATCATGTTCACGTTACTCTTTCCTCGAGTTTACGTCTTTTGGTGGGGCACAGCCTTTATTTCTTCTTAGGAAGTTGACAATAAAGGCAACAAAATACGTCACCAGTAACAGTACTGCATAGGAATGGTCGATGAGTGACCTGATGACGTTCAATAATAGTCACTCCATTGATTTTTGTTGTTTCGAATTAGAGCATGCAGTACTCCTACACCAGACTTCTGAACTTTGCCTGTTGAATGCAAACATCGCATGATGGTTAAATAGTAATCTATCACATCTATCAGTAGTCGAGACTTCCTTAATGTGGAAAATCATTCATGCCAGAACGATCTTTGTTGAAACACGAATATCTTTTTCTGGCGTATTTTTACCAAAAGCACTCGCTCCAAACACAGTTCAAATCTTTCTAGCTGCCTCCTCTGCATTCACCCCTCTGTTATACCAAAAGTAAACGTTGTGTTGCAGATGTTACACCTTTTTCCACTTGCGACTCAATTTTACAATGCTTAACTGTAGTTCATGATTTTCAAGTATGCAAAATCCAGTGCTTAACTGCAAGATGATAACTATAACTTCAAATTCGAAAATGACGGTTGATACATACACTGACAACGCGGCGCCGCGTTCACATGGGCGGCGCCGGATTTCAGGCGGCGGGTGGCGTCTGGCCGGTGGCCGGTAGCCGCTGCAGCGCGAGGAAACGCTCGAACGGAAGCTGTTATGATCGCGGCGCAGCCACGAGCTGTCCTGCGGAATTGTTTCTGGAATACTTGTCGTTGCTGGTGGGTAGAATGTTAAGCGAATTATCTTCGATGGTCAATCAGAATCATAACTTTAGACCGAAATGTGGTAAAAAAAAATAGTTGGACACGAACAGGCGACCATAAGCTTAGAATGCATGACGATTACCATTTTTTCTTTTCTTTTTTTTCTTATTGTTCATTATTGATCGTTGTGTTTGGTCGTTGCGGACGTCGCAGGACATCCTGTTCAAGTTCGGTGGTTGATCCTTCCACTCAGTTTTTTTATTACAGAGGCCAACCGGCTCTCTGACCGAACACGCTGAGCTACCGTGCCGGCTAGCACTAGACCACGGGCTCACACAATCCGAGAACAACTCGGAAGTAGACAACACTTCCTCCTAACGCTTCCGCATCTTACAGTGTTCCCATATTGTGCAGATGGCCGGTCAGTTTTATTGGCTACGTTAAGTGAATAGACTCGGACTTAGTCTCTGTGGCAGGCGGCCAGCGGTCAGTTTTTATGTCTAAAACTGTACTCCAATGTGTTTCATTCACGTATCTGTGTGGCGCTAAAGTGTGGTTATGGATAATACGTATGCTCAGATTGCGAATGTAACATCATAAGTAAAGAGAGGGAAATGAATTAGGCGTCCTTCGTCTTCCGTAACATCAAATATATTTTAGTTATTCTATCTTAAATGAACTGCGCAGAAAATCATTCACCAGAAGTAAATAACTTGTTAGCAACATCAGATGATATTAACAGCTTTCCGGCGCGGGTTAGCCGTGCTTTCAACGGCGTCATATCGCGGATCGCACGGTGCTTGCGCCGGCGGTGTTTTTATGTCTAAGGCTGTACACTTGAGATATTTCGTTTCCCATGAAATGGTGGCAGACGATGCTGTGGTGTCTTCGAAGCGCGAGCTTCGTCAGTGCAAGATATCTCATCACAGCTGAGCGTACGTTTTCTTCCTGCTGCTAGTATAATGGACAATGGCAATACTGTAGACTACTTTTTTACAACTATGTGATCATCGATTTATGTTCGTGGGTGGTTTATAATTATGTTAATAAAATCACTCGATATTTTTATGTCCTTTAAATTACATTTGCTTCATGATTCGTATTGAAGTCGTAGGAAACGTATGTTATTTGGTCCAGGAAGCACGTTCCAACATAAATTGATGCTTACACTGACATTTATGTTGCGAATTAGTCGTCTTATCCATCACATGGATAACGAGGATGCTCCGTTTCGCTACAGTTGTTTCATAGCTAACAAGGGAACCTCCCTATAAGTTGGCGCAGACCGATAGACGGTTGGGTAGACCGATAGACGGTCAAGAGAGTGAGACTAGTAGGGTTCCGTTTTTACCGGTTTAGGTGACGAAATCCTAACAACGAAAACAGCTACGACAGCTACTGAAGATGAGGGCCGCATAAATAACACCCCCTACTCTTTATTCGAAATGTTCTAGTTGTAGTCGATACATCAGCATATTAATCGTAGCTACGCTTTCGATCCAAATCACGTTTACAGGAATGCAAATAGAATCCATTTGCCTACACACGTTGTAATTCACATCCCAGTATTAATGCTACCGTGTTTTAGAAGTGCGAACATTCCCATTGCTAGGTAGCTTAAGAAACACTTAGGCTAATGAACGTTTTCTGGCTGTGGCGAGTCTAGTGGAGAATTCGAAACAGTGTAGAATATGTTTGGCAGCTATGTAGCCGTTTATTTCCTGAGGTGGTGCAGAATTATCCCACTAAATTTACCCTCTAATAAGAGTATTTTGTTATTTCGATAAACATCCCGAATGATTATCACATAAGCGGTGACATAAAGGAAGAAAATTCATGTTTTTGAGCCCAGAAAGCTCTATGGAACAGAATCTGTAGATCATTTTACCATTTTCATTGCGAAATTGCCGGCTTATTCATGTCTGGGGTAATAATAGAGGGCTGTTTGCCTGGGTTGGCTGCTAGCGTAGTGAAAGGAAGGTCTGGTTTGTTTTCGGTTCTAATCTCGATGGAGGCAGGTAGAATATCAGTAAAGCAATTTTAAGAAATTCTCGCGCCCTCAATACTTTTTATCGCTACCTTTATTCTGTACTGCCGCCCTGTGCATGTCAATATGACACTCTTGTAGAATTTCATACATGTTACTGCCTACTTTTTCCGCTTCTGTCAATAATGGAATTGACTTAAGTGTGGCACTGAATGATTTTTAACTGAATTTCGTTATGAATCTTCACGCTTTGCTAAATTTGCACACTTTCATGGTAGGTCAGCAACGGTAATCCAGTAGGACTGGTCTGAACGTTGACACAGACCGTTTCGCGGCCGAAAGCGGATAATATTTTGCTAATTCGTAACGATCCGGCGTTCTTTGTCTTACTAAAACAGTTATGTTATCTCGATAAGTTGAAATTCATTTTTATTGGTACAGTTCATACCAATTAGCGTTTCTTCCTTCATTCTGTCTTATATTTACGTGTTGTATTTAACACACTAATCAGCATTAATATAGTCTTACAAATTATTGAAAACAGCTTAAAAAAGTTCAGATAGTTTGTCAATTTCACGCAAGTGCATAGTATGTTGGTAGCACTTCGTCGCCTTGCCTGTTATGCTGTGTAGCAGACTTTAAAGCGGTGCGGATCAGCATAACGAAAAGGCGAGGGGTCTCGCTCGTTTTGTCCACGACTGTACAAATGTCTGAAGTTTAGTAATACCGATTCACTGATAAATTTGAAATGACAAAGAGCTGTCGGAAATTATATTGACAACAGTTTTATGAAAAATGCCTCACGCTGTAGAAAAATTACTTTATTGATCGGCTGAATCACACTATTAGTTACGGGTGGAATCCATATTATATTAGCAGTCTTTTCGTTGTCTTCCTGCAGGCAGAGGTATTGTTATGTCCAGGCCCACTGTCCAACAAAACCAATTGATAATTTCCTAGTGTTGGTAACAAATATCTGATGTAATATTGAGGCTTATTCTCAGACATTTTTTCTTCATTTTGCCACGTCGATTACAAGTTTTTGCAGCTTAACAGTTTTTTTCTGATGTGCCCAGAGACTCATGAAGAGAGGCACAATACAGCAGAAACAGCTATCCACTGATGCTTATCACTGGAATTGTCGTTTACGAATGTATCAGAGCTTTCTTCGACTGCAAGGCGTCTCTGTCTTCTTTCGCTGTAAATGATGAAGTGCGGTTTCTTCGCAGTTATTGCACGAAAGCTGATTGGCTATAGACACTATTTTAGGAGTAACAAGATGCTTCAGCTTCAGGTCAGCTGCAAATTTCTCTGTAGTTTCACCTATTACTGACATCTCCTCTACATGTTTACTTGAGGGAAACTTCCTAAATTGGCGACTTCCCAATCCGTATAATTTCCTGAATCTATTTAAAATGGTGCAGAAAGCTTGGAAATCAGTAATATTCATCTCACTTGCAATTCACAGCATCTAGTCTCCACATCTGCCTTGGTAACGGTACATTGACTCTCACGAGCAGTTCTAAATCTTTCGTGAGTTTAATTTTTTCTTTCTTCTGGCTCATCAGCTTCAGACTGGTTTGATGCGGCCTGACATCAATTCCTTTCCTGTGCCAACCTCTTCGACTAAAAGCAGCACTTACAACCTATGTCCTCCATTATTTTCTGGATGTAACCCAGTCTCTGTCTTTCTCTACAGGTTTTACCCTCTACAGCTCCCTTTAGTATCTTGGATGTTATTCCCCGATGTCTTCACGTATGTCCGATATTTTTCCTTTCTATTCCTCGATGCTTTTCATGTTCCTTACCTCGGCGAATTTGTGTAGATCCTCTGCACCCCTCACCTTATCAGTCCAACAAATTTTCACATTCTTCTGTCGCACCACATATCAAATGCTTCTGTTCTATTCCGATTTTCCCACTGCGCATGTCTCACCACCACACCATTCTGTGTTTCAAACGTAGACTTGTTTCCTCAGATTGAAACCTATGTTTGATACTAGTAGACTTCTCTTGAACAGGAATGCCCATTTTCCCAGGGTTAGTCGGGTTTTTATGTCCTCATTGCTCTGCGTTATATCGCTGCCTAGATAGCAGAATTCACCAATCGTGATGTTAAGTTTCTCGCTGTTCCCATTTTTGCTACTTCTCATAACTTTCGTTATTTTTCGATTTACTCTTAATTCATATTCCGTACTCATTAGAATGTTGAAACCATTCAACAGATCCTGCAATTCTTCTTCAATTTCGCAGAGGATAGCAAAATCATCAGCGAATCTTAACACTGATGTCCTTTCATGTTGAATTTTAATCCCATTCTATAACCTTACGTCCGTCATTGCTTCTTCGACACTTGCACATATTGTACAATACCCATCTTTGTCTTTATCTTACTCCCATTTTTCTCAGAATTTCGAACATCTTGCTTCATATGACACTGTCATACGCTTTTTCCAGGTCGACAAATCCAATGAAGGTGTCTTGTTTTTTCTTCAGTTTTGCTTTCATTATCAACCGCAGAGTCAGAACTGCCTCTCTCGTGCCTTTACCTTCCATAAAGCTACACTGATCGTCATCTAACAGCAACTCAGTTTTCGTTTTCATTCTTCTGTATGTTATTCTTGTTAGCAAGTTGGTTGCATAGTAGTTAACCTGATTGTACGACAATTCTCGCACTCACCGGGGCTTGCAATCTAGGGAATTGTGTGGATGAAGCATTTCCGAAATTCTACTTCGGTAGCGTCGATTTCATAGCTCTTACAATGATTTGCGATGGAATGCTATTTATCCCTTCTGCTTTATTTGATTTTGACTCTCCCAAAGCTCTTCTAAATTCAGATTCTTATAGGAGATTCCCTATCTCTTCCATATCAACTCTTGTTTCTCGTTCTATCACGTCGTCAGAAAAGTTTTCCCCCCTCATAAAGATTCTCTATCAATCCTTTCCATTTATCCGCTCTCTGCTCTGCATTTAACACTGCACTGTTAATGTTACGGCCCTTAAGCTTAATTTTATCTTTTTCGGTTTCTTCGTATTTCTCAAGTAGCCATTTTGCCTTAGCTTTCCTGCACATTTCATTCCTCAATGACTTATTACTTCTATGTTCCTGAATTTTCCTAAACATTTTTGTACTTCTTTTTCTTTTCATTCATACAGTTGATATTCAGATCTCACGAAACGAAACCGGCTTTGCGGAGTGCTTACATATAAGCGTCTTCTCCTTCTTTTGTGTAACAAAAAGTTAATAGCTTATTTTTTCTCCCTGAAAGCTATTACTGCACATGCTTTCGTTGGGCTTGGACGGTAATCGGTTTATGTTCTGGACGTTAATTATCACAAAATTCATCCTTCTAACCACAATTCACCGAGTTATTCACTGTTTCCACTAATATTTTTACAATTTCTAATGAAATGTCGGTATCATTTGAATGAACGTCCATGAATTAACTATTAAATAATAAATATGTAGGTCTTCAGAAGGTGTAGGTGATTTTGATTGCATACTTCAACATATTTCATCTTTTTGCAACTTTAAAAACAGAAATTGGATTCCATATAACTGTGAATCTCTGGAACGTGTACAAAGACAGACGCTACTGGCAAAGATGTTAAAAGAATCTACAAGGAAAACTAATTTAGTGTCATCACATTATTAACTCTAAGTGATACCGCAAAATCAACCGCTAATTATTATGGATATTAAATGAGTTGCGAATTAGATTGCGTAGTGACTGTTAACAGCTGCGTCTGAGAAACTGTCAACTGAAAGTGAAATTTGCTTTACAAAATTACGACCACACTGTGCAGTGTTATCTGTTTACCAATGTGCCGTAAACCATGGATATGCACCCGCCGTGTTGTGTAAGCGCTGTCTGCTACAAATACGACAAGGATATACATTTCTACAGCCGTCTGGCGAGGTATGAATTTGCCAAATGTCAAACTTTTTTTTTTTTTATTACTTGAACTGTGCCTTACAAGCTACAATTTTCACATTTTCCTTCGGTGTTTTCTTCCTGTATATAAAAAAAATTCAGGGCAGGTTTCCACATATCGGATTGGACAGTTCTCTTGCCAGCCTTGTGCACTGCCATACACCGCTACGCCCCTCACTGCCCCTTTGTAGCTGCAGCAAGGAAGAAAGTTACTACCCTCTGCCTCACAGATTTTTGCTTTTCAGTGATTGCATGACTACAGCATTGCATCCTACTGCACCCAGCATCCTCACTCTGTCTGCGTTCTCTAACTGACTACTCGATATGCACGTGTGATAAGAGGTAGCTTACATACATTTGTTAGGTATCGTGATTGGTAATCACTGGAGCTGCTCTCCACTTCTAGCACACTGTGGTCGCTAAATAAATTAAAATCCGTTTCAACACAAATTGTTCCCAGTGTCTGACTTGTATTTATGTGTTAACGCCTCCAAAAGTTGCCCGCATCTCGTGGTCGTGCGGTAGCGTTCTTGCTTCCCACGCCCGGGTTCCCGGGTTCGATTCCCGGCGGGGTCAGGGATTTTCTCTGCCTCGTGATGGCTGGGTGTTGTGTGCTGTCCTTAGGTTAGTTAGGTTTAAGTAGTTCTAAGTTCTAGGGGACTGATGACCATCGATGTTAAGTCCCATAGTGCTCAGAGCCTCCAAAAGTAAAGGTGGAAATTTAATCGATGTTACGAACACACATTTTAACGTGTTTCGGTCGAAAAGAGGACTAAGCCGTACAACAAGGAACGCATTTGTTACCTGGAATGACAGTCCTCCTACTTGGTTTAAGTGAAACCCCACGACCATTAATATTCTCTTGGCTCGAACTGCCAGCTCCTACTTCAGCAAGGATGATTAATTGTAATACTGACTGGCCACTGCCGAAATATTCTGCCTTCGATATTGATGAACATGCAGTATCCCGACGTCAGTGAACTTACTATCTACTCTTGGATCTCTTTTAAAGATGCACTGGCGTACTTGTAAGTAAGCCAGCAAAGAGTGGTCCCTGCTAGAACTTCCTCCAAAGCTTATGTGATGCTGGCAGTAGCTTAGTAAAGTGTGATGATTATAATGTTATGTGTTTGATATTATATTAGTTTGTAAGTAGCGAGTAACCCTTTCTCTTTAGATACTAATATATCTTTCTGGATACTGGTGCGTTGCTATGTAGCCACCTCGCCCTCCCCCTCTCTGAATATTTTAGATGTTTACATTCTACGGGCAAGTTTGGCAACATCATGCCGGATGCTGTCAGTGCTGCTTAACCCTGAATAGCGTGAGTTTCTAGCTGCCTGCAGCCCTGTATTTTTTTCACAGAGAGTTTGTTATGTTACTGAGTCAGCACAAGAACTCAGACCATGTCGCACTTAAATTAATGCCTTCTTTAGAGTGGACACGCAATGCTCCCTTCACCTGTTCTAGGAGTTCTTTTACATTGTACTATTTTTATACTGTAACGGAGTGATATTCCTCAATATCTAGGAGGCTCCACTGCTTTTGTAAAGCTCGCCCTAGACTGTGAGATATGTTCACTTAATATTTTCTACTGAATCGAGTGACTTGGTGTAAAAAGCTAGCACCCCTAACAACCGCCTCCCACTACGCTAGCGCTATACAGCAGACGCAATTCCATTTCCACTGGGCGAGCAGAACGTTCATTAATGTAATTCTGAGGGAATGGCAAAACTATTTTGAGCGACATATGATTACGCTTGACCCGTTCAGTCTGAAACTACCTACGCAGTATGAAGATGGCATCTGTTCTTTCGGACATCTCCGAAAGAACAGATGCCATCTTCATATCGTTTAAGGCTAACCGGCTGATGACCTTCTTCAGTGCGGATGCACACGATTTGCCTGAACTCTTACGGGACTCGGTGGATTGTCTGCCGCGAGTAATGGGCATAATGGCAGGGGCACTATGAATGTAGTGTGTGGACTATAAGTTGAGAATGAGTGTCTCGCGGGGAGCGTGCCGGTAATAAATCCATGAAGTCGCACTATCCTCTGTGCCCTCGGTGGCTCAGATGGCTAGAGCGTCTGCCATGTAAGCAGGAGATCCCGGGTTCGAGTCCCGGTTGGAGCACACATTTTCAACTGTCTCTGTTGATCTATACAAACGCCCGTCAGCAGCTAATGGTATTTATATAACTGTAATTTCACTTACGCAAAATGACGTCGTCACAGTATGTGGGCCCACCGTGCATCAGTCTTCTACCGTCATTCACTTTGGGTTACAATACTTTGTTTGACTCTGATAGAGAAGGGCATATCTGATAGAAGTTCGCTAATAAAAGCTGCGGAGCGTCTCCGTTGAGTTTTGTATTACCTGTTTAGCGATTTGGTAGCCAGAGATGTAGTATTATGCCCCTACAGATGGAGATTAATTCCGATATAATCTGTGTAGCTCAGTTCCATCGGCTACCAAAGGGTCACAACCGCAGTCATCCATTCTGTCCATCTCCGTTATGAATTAATATCGGTGGGCGGCGGACGCCGGTTTTTACTTGTTTTCCTGCTCGCCTCTATCTTATTCTTATTGTTCTGTTGAGAAATCCATGCTATTCTTTATTTCTTCTTTTTGCCGATGGAAAGTAGTTTCCGGTAAACTCTTCCGGCAAGACCGATTCACTATCTCGTTTTTCCCAGCCAAGATCAGTTAGACATCGCGTCTCCCTTCCTACCGCATGGACGTCGACAAAATTCCCTCCTCCAAACCCTGATGCGAGGGTGAACCATTTCAGAATGTACCTATCTGGCATGCAGCTAATGCTGCAAACCACATTGCCAACTTTGCACCCAAGTTATTGTCGACCTCGCGGTGAATAACCGCTATCTCACTTCTCACTGTCACTTGGTTCAAATGGCTCTGAGCACTATGGGACTTAACATCTTAAGTCATCAGCCCCCTAGAACTTAGAACTACTTAAACCTAACTAACCTAAAGACATCACACACATCCATGCCCGAGGCAGGATTCGAACCTGCGACCGTAGCAGTCCCGCCGTTCCGGACTGCAGCGCCTAGAACCGCAAGACAACCGCGGCCGGCCACTGTCACTTAAGGGTGCTTCTCTCGAGACAGCCACCTTGGTAAAGCATTGAACACCTCTGGACTAATAGGAAAGACGTCCAATTGATCTTCACACTGAAGACTTATCCAGTGGACCTTCATAAAGACTAAAGTCACTTCGCTTACAGTTTTGCAGTAATGTTGAGACCTTGTTATCGAATACTGGTATACCTCCACAACAGTTGTAAGTAGGCTGTTTATGTCTTCTTATTGGCAACGTTACGTAGCGCTTTGTATGAAAATCACTGGCTGTGCTGTGTGCAGTCTGTAGCTAGTTTGCATTGTTGTCTGCGATTGTAGTGTTGGGCAGCGGCAGCTGGATGTGAACAGCGCGTAGCGTTGCGCAGTTGGAGGTGAGCCGCCAGCAGTGGTGGATGTGGGGAGACAAATGACGCAGATTTGAAATTTGTAAGATTGGATGGCATGAACTGCTATATATATTATGATTATTAAGGTAAATACATTGTTTGTTCTCTATTAAAATCTTTCATTTGCTATCTATGCCTATCAGTAGTTAGTGCCTTCAGTAGTTTGAATCTTTTATTTAGCTGGCAGTAGTGGCGCTCTCTGTATTGCAGTAGTTCGAGTAACGAAGATTTTAGGTGAGGTAAGTGATTTGTGAAAGGTATAGGTTAATGTTAGTCAGGGCCATTCTTTTGTAGGGATTTTTGAAAGTAGATTGCGTTGCGCTAAAAATATTGTGTGTCAGTTTAAGCACAGTCGTATATAAATTGTTCTAAGGGGACGTTTCATATGTCGACCCTTAGCCGAGGATATCTCACTGGAATCTTCTGATTTTTTCTTGTAGTTTGTGTAATTAGTGTAGATTTTGTCTATTGCTAGCGCGTAATTGTAGAGAAAATCTCCTTTGTAGTTGTAGTCTTCCACTGTTGTACAGTAAAACAGTTGTGGCATGCATGCAGATTTGCACCAAGTATTTCGCAGCTGCGCTTGCAATTAACTAGATATTATTTTCAGTGCTACGCTAATGTGTTTTCTTATTTTGCTTTTCAAATTGTGCTTTTCTGTGTTATCGTGTGAAATATTGTGACAATAATGGCGTGTGAAAAACGTAATACTAGGCTCCAAAGTAAACTAAGAAATGACAGTGAAGACGAAAGCAGTGTGTTAGCGCCAACGTGTAATGAATTAACTAATGTTCAATGTAGTAATTTGGTAATTCTGCATAGGGAAATGGAACGGGCGGCAAATAATGGCGTAGACAGTGAAACAATTAGTGAACAGGGAAGCATTATCGATCGATCGGTCGGCAACAGCTCGCCTCAGGAATCCGAAATGACAGGACACAATTTCGCAAATACTGTAGATTCAGGTTTTGGGTCCTCACCGTTTTCTCAAATAAGTCAAGACACATTTTCTGCTTGTCAAAATGCGAATATTGCCGGTTCAAATGCACTGCCGAATAGCACTGAGGAACATGTTTCAGACACCAGTGCATTGTTGTTACAGTTAATGCAACAAATGGGACAAAGGCTACAAAAGTTAGACACAACGCTTGAACAAAATCGGAAACAAATGGGACAAAATCTCCAGAAGTTAGACACGATGGAACAAAATCAGAGACAAACACAGCAAAGCTTCAAAAGTTAGACACAGTGGAACAAAATCTTAAAAAGTTAGACACAGTGGAACAAAATCTTAAAAAGTTAGACACAATGGAACAAAAACTTCAAAAGTTAGACACCACGCTTGAACAAACACGTGAAGATTTAACTACTGAGTTACATAACATCGAATCGAAATGTCAAAAAGTCTGTAATGACGTAAAAACACAAATTTGTGAGCATTTCCAACCTATTTTTTCGCGTCATGAAGATGCATTACAGAATCACGAAGCAGCCATAAAAGAACTGCAAACTACTGTTCATGAAAATCACGACACCTTGCAAGCTAAAATTGACTCAGTTGCATCTACCGATTCGGTTACGCAACTTGCAAAAACTCAAGAAAACTTAAAGGACACAGTAGATACGATTTCAACACAAATGGACACTCTGAAACTTGGTTCAGAAGAACACACTGAGGAAATAAGTACACTATCGGAGAAAGTAGCCGAACTTTCGGATCAGTTCACTAACTTATCTGCAAAGGTAGATGATGATCTGAATGACACAAGACCTGTAGCCATCACTGACACAGAAGAGTCTGAACAAATTAAGAAATTCAAACAAAATCAGAATCAAATTAATACGCAATACAAAAGAGAAATCCGGGAAGTACAAGATCAGTTGGCACAAGTAATACAAAAATTTCATATTTCAGAGGACACTCGCGTTCCAACACGGGAAGAGAAACTTAGAAATACAGAAAAGCCACAAAATAATAACACAGGGCATTTCGGAAATTGTGAAACAAATTGGCAAGGTGCACCGAAGTTTGAGATGGAACCGCCAACATGACGTAACAATGACCGACATGCTACTCGCCGACACGATGATTTTGACTATAAGCTGTTCATTACTACACGTAAATTCAAAGCGTTTAAGAATTCTGCCAACGACATTCATCCACAAGCGTGGCTCCATCAATTCTCTCATTGTTTTCCTCCCAACTGGTCATTGGAGCACAGGTTAGAATTTATGTGTGGCTACTTGGAGAATGAACCAGCTGTAAGAATGCGATCGGTCATTCATGATTGTCACAGTGAAGTAGATTTTTATCATGCCTTCCTCTCAGCATATTGGTCTCAAGCTACACAAGACCGAGTAAAACATAGCATCATAATGATGAAACATTTCGAACAATCTGAATTTTCCAGTCTTGTGAAATATTTTGAAAACATTTTGCACAAGAATCAGTACCTGCCAAACCCATACAGCCCCTCAGAACTCATCCGCATTTGCTTAATCAAACTGCCTGAACATTTACGACACATTATTTTAGCAGGACGTTGCAAAGATGACATTGAAGCTTTTCAGGGACTGTTACAAGAATTGGAAATTGACACTGACAATCGCGGAAATCGCGGAACGCGAAAACAGGAACACAACAATTACAGGTCGCATCCGTCACAATTCCGCGACGAAAGAAATAATAACTGGACACGACAAGGCTATTCTCACAACACAAATCGTGACCAAAACAGACACCATCCGTATGACAACCACTGGCAGAGTAGTAATAATTACAGGGAAAGATCACGTCTCCGCGGTAATAACTATCACAGAGATAATCAGAGAAACAGACAATATGGGAACCAAAATAATTATTATCAAGGGAGACAGAATAACTTCAGATGCAACGGTCCAGCGCATAGTTACGATTCAGGGAGAAATTCTCCACCACGTGACCGACAAGAAAGAAACCATGGAATCTACCGACATGACGACAGACCTGAATTGCATCAGAACTGGCGAGCTTCAAACAGGGCAGGGCCTTCTAGTCAAGGTGAATTTGTAGAAGTTAGGTCACCAAATCCCAATAACGATGCGCGCCAACAAAGACACAATAGGCAATGACTCATACCACTGGCAGCCACAAAACGTACTTATGAAACTGACAACGCAGCTGCTGTAGCTAGTAATTACGTAAAAATGGAAGACATTAGGGACATCTTACTCCAGGAACACGACGTAAAACATAACAACATTGCATATCCTGTGATTCACATTACTGTAAATGATGTAAAATTTACGGCAGTACTTGACTCTGGCAGTCCCATTTCAGTAATTAGTGAAACAGCTTTTAGCAAATGCAACAAATCGTACGATTGCCCCACAGTTCCGTTATGTAAAATTAAATTACAAGGTGCAATCTTTGGAAAAAGTGTAGATGTACGCCAACAAACCAATTTAGAATTCTTTTGCCAAAGCCACAAATTCTCTATGAACTTTCTTATTGTTCCATTATTGTCGACGGAAATTATATTGGGAGTAGACTTTATGAATGAATACAAAGCTATCTTAAACTTTGACGATGCTGAAATAAGTTTAGAGAAGGAAGGTAAGTCAATAGCTTTGAAATTTGAAGATTGGCTCTCAAACCATAACGAGGAAATTAATCGGCTTTACCTTCTGTTAGACAACAGTTCGGAATTTTCTACGGAACTAGACACTAACAATCACTCTGCAAGTACTGACAGGGATGATATCGACGGCATATTTGAAATTAATGAGTTAATTCAGAATAAAATTCAAACAATTGAGAATTGTAATGACACTGATAGGCAGAACCTTTTTGAGATTTTACAAGCACATTCCACAGTTTTTACTCACAAAACAGGAACAATCAAGGGATTTCAATACCAATTTCGTGTTCGTGAGCATACTAAATTTTGTGTTAGACCATACGTAATTCCAGCACATTATAGGGACCATGTTAGAACAGAAATACAATCTATGCTTGACGAGGGCATTATTGAGCCTGCAGTAAGCTCAAACAACAATCCATTGCATGTTGCTGAGAAGAAAAATTGATCGATCAGGCTTGTCTTAGTTTCGAGACAAATCAATACTATCATTATTCCTGAAACAGACAGGCCGCAAACGTTGGAAGAAGTTCTTCAAAATTTTAATGGTGTAAAAGTGTTGTCTTCCATTGATCTCATATCCAGCTTTTATCAGATCGAACTTCATCCAGAATGTAGAAAATACACAGCTTTCCTTTGTTTCGGCGTTTGTTATCAGTTTCGGAAACTTCCTTTTGGTTTGAACATTTCTTCAGCAGCATTCATTCGCGGGCTAAATTCCATATTACCTGAGTTCTTAAAACGTCACATCACCTTATATGTGGACGATATTCTAATAGCAGAAGCTTCATGGGAACAACATAATCCCATCCTCAACAGTTTGTTATGTATTTTTGCAGAATCTGGAATTACAGTTAACTTGGAAAAGTCTGAATTCGGTAGGTGAAAGGTGAGGTTTTTGGGACATATTATTTCTTCTGAAGGCATTCAGCCGGATCCTGAAAAGTTAGAAGCAATCAGAGACATTCCACTTCCATCCACAAAAAAACATTTCCGCAGTTTTCTAGGTCTCGTAAATTTTTACCTTCGTTTTCTGAATATGCAAATTCTTGTTACACCAAAACTTTGTTCTCTCACTGGAAAAAATACTATTTGGAACTGGGACGTACAAGCACAGTTGGAATTCAATTCTTTGAAAGAGTCGCTACTTAATGCGCCAATACTAGGTCATCCAGATTTGTCACAATATTTCTGCCTTAGCACGGATTCTTCTAAAGTCGGTCTTGGTGCCTATTTATTTCAAGAAGCCATAGAAAATGACACTACCATTCAGAAAACTATTGCTTTTGCTAGCCGAGTGCTAACAAAATCTGAAAAAAATTATTCCGTTACTGAATTAGAAGCTTCAGCTATCGTTTGGGCATTTAACAAATTCCGTTTTTCTTTCTGGTAAGCACGTAAAAGTATACAGTGATCACTGTGCATTACAATTTCTTATGTCTTCAAAATTAAATCATGACAGGTTAAAACGTTGGGCAATTTTTCTGCAAGAATTCCACTTCACAATAGTATACATTCCCGGCAAGGAGAACATTGTTGCGGACGCACTGTCACGCGCACCGGCTGGGCTTGAGAAAAGTAACACAGAAGGCAACCTCGAGAAAAATTTCAGTATTCTTTACATTCAGGAAGCCGCCTTTGAAAACTTCATCACCACATCTTTAAAGGACATTGCTCATGAACAAGATAAAGATCCGATTTGGAAAGACATCAAGAGCAAATGGCATGAAAAGACACACACACACAGATTCGGCATTATTATCTGGTTAGAAACAACATACTGTTCAAATGCTGCATTGTTGATGACAAGCTATGGGTACTTTGCATTCCTGACGATTTTGTTAATAAGCTCATTTGGTACATTCATTTCAGCTATGCACATTTTGGCCCACGAAAGTGTTATCATATTCTACGAACGACTGGTTATTTTAACAATATAGAAAAGAGAATTCGAAGAGTCTTGTCTATTTGTAAACTTTGTCAAAAGGCGAAACCATGTACTATCTCCCATCGTGCTCCGCTGTTTCCTATCATTCCTTCTAAATGAAAAGAATTTGCTGCTGTTGATCTCTTGGGACTGCTTGTCAGAACATCTAATGGATTTTTGTACGTTCTAGTCGCTGTTGAACTTACTTCAAAATTTGTTTCTTTCACACCGTTACGTAAAGCCACTGGACGGTCTGTATCCAACGCCTTTGTTAAAAATTTCTTACGTGAAGTTGGACACATTAGTAAAGTCATTTCAGATAACGGACCGCAATTCAGATCTGCTGTTTGGTCACGCATGCTTCGGAATCATAAAATCAAACCTGTTTTTATTTCATTGTACTCACCACATTGTAACCCCTCCGGACGGATTATGAAAGAAATCAATAAGCTTTGCAGACTTTATTGTCACAGAAAGCATCAGCATTGGGACAGATATTTACACGTATTTCAAAACGTGCTGAATGAAATGCCTCATGACTCCACTGCTTTACCACCTACTCTTGTACTGAAGAATGAAGAACCACAACAGAATCAGAGAGCTTGTACCTTTCCCGAATACATGTAAACTTCGACACAAAGACATAATTGCTTTGGCTATTAAAAATATAAAATCTGCAGCAGACAAAAGGAGAAAACTACACGGTAAACCAAATGCAAAGAAATTATATATTTGTCAGAAAGTTCTCATTAAAGCTCATTCATTGTCACATAAGAAGAAACACTTGAGTCACAAATTCTTTCTAGTTTACAATGGACCTTACAGAATCCGACGTATACCACATGATAATTGCGTTGAAGTTGAAACTCTCGTACTAGGAAGAGTAAAGGTTTACACCACATTTCACATGTAAAACCGTTTATTGAAAGATAATCTGCTTTTTAACTTTGTCTTTGCCATATAACTTTTCACTTTACATTGCTAGTAGGCTTTGTCAGACATAGAATCTGTTAATATGCAACAATGTTTGAAGTTAAATATCCAGTCAAGAACCAAGAGAACTTATTTCAACAGAAATTATGAATGCATTGCTATAGTGAACAGATGACACAATGTTGTTATTTGTACATTCTTGCTTGTTAGTTGCACGATTACGTAACGACTATAAGGCTCACATACTTAGAACATTTACCAGTACTGCTAATGAGTTTTTAATGCAACATTTTGGTTTACTTGAAAATACATTCTGGCTTTAAAGTACTTTCTGTGAAATACCAGATGACACAGTGGTTAGTTTATGTGACAGCTACACGATTTTATCACGACGCTACTAATGAGTGACAATTTACAATGTTGCATTTGCGGTGTTTCTGTTTTATATCTGCACAGTTTTTCTGAATTCTTCTGGAAAGTAAAACATGTTTTAGTAGTAACTTTTGTGCTATAGCTACAAGGAGACAGCCTTTTCCGTAGGACAACAATACGTTATAGCACAGTACTTTCCTCATCACGGCAATAAGCATAATAACTAAGCTATCTATACGCAAAGCATTTCGCTTTTGTGTATCATGAGGTAAGTACATTGACTTCTGCAGAACTTAGCTCTCGGAGGACGATACCTACGACACTTCCACAGAGATTATCCTACAACAAGACGCACAGTTTAGCGCTACAGTACACGTATTTGAGTGATTAATTTTGTACTTAAAACATTTACTTTTAAAGATATTTGAGGTACAATGATACAAAGGTTTTCCATGATACATTTCATTCCATTGCTGTAATCTGTAACACCTGAGGGTATAATTACATTAATCCTCAGGGGGGTACACGCTTACTTTGTGTACCATGTGCGTAGCAAGCACAGGGAGCCCTAGCTAATATGGTATTTGCTTATACAACTTTACACATCGGTACCATATTTCTCTAACACATAAATTACACAGCTATCTGATCATTTAACTGAGAGAGACAAACTTTTTACTACGGCAGTGACAGATGTTTACGCAATTACACAGTTGGGTAACTTCACACTTATGAAATTGTATTTTGTCTGTACTGTGTGAACTCTTCATATTTTTTCGGAACCATTGTGATACTATAAGAGCTTTGAATGATGTATTTGGTAAAGGAGCATGATTTTAAAGTACGTTTGAGGTAGATGACACTCTTGAAATGAGCAGAGAATTTTTTTAGGTTTTGACATTATTGCAGAACGCTACGACGTTTTTGAGATTTGACTGACGTGTTATGATTTTATTTTTACGACGACGATGTGTATTATGCTGTTGCGGTATGTTTATGATCAATGAGATGATGCTATATGAGGAATTTGATTATGCTACATATTTATTATGATGAAATATTGAAGAATGTCTACGAATATGTATATGTGTAATAAGGTAAGGAATAATGAGTAGTGGTTAGGGACGCTGATTTGTGAAAAAGGTTGTTGGAAACCAAGAATCGTACTTTAAGAGTTATGAAATGTATGTAAATGCGTGAATGTATCACAATGCCAACGAAAATTTTTTGGACACTGTTATATCAGTAGGATTTTGTTTGTACGGATTTGTAACGCAAATGCTTGACCTGTGAAATATTTTTATATGAGACTGCCACTGCAGCGGAAACTGCTGTCGTAAATATTTCCATAAGAAAGTTAAGTGACCACCTGCACGTAATGCGTCATGGGCACCCTGCTGTGTCAGATGCCTGGAGAAAAAGCCATTAGTGTGTGCCTTTTCAGAGGCATAGGAAGAAAAAAAAAGGGGAGGCCATTATCCTCGCTATTGACATTCCTTTGTTGAAAGCATCGCAAATACGACACACTCAACCTTTAAAACATATGATTATACTGTGGAGCTCTTAATTTATGATCTTTACTAAAATGCCTAATGAAACGATGAGAAACATTTCACGGCTATTGTCTTGCTAGTTGAGAGAAATGCCATATGGCTTGCTTTATGTATTTATTTACTCATTTTGTTTAATATCAAGTTTCTAGCTGCAGCAGCATTGGTTAAAATAAAATTTAATAGATCTACTAATATAAATATTTTATGCCTACAGATCCAGTAAATAATTTTATGACCTATTCTAAAAAAATGAAGGAGCATAAAAAGACATTTCCCTTCACAGGAATTGCATACGGAATTTTCTTTTCAACTACTTGGTAATTTTTTTGGTAGAATAACTTCTTGTGGTGCACCACTTTAATTACATAGACATCAAGATGTGAATATACATTTCCCTTGTCTGCATTGTTATCTTTAGTGTAATATTTTTTTTGCTTGAGCTTTGTCATGCTTAGATATAAGTTATGGCATTTGCTGCTGCTGTTTGCCAGGTATAGTGCTACTAAATTTCACTTTGTATTACTCTGTAAGCTAGTTTTACTACTGATTTATTTTTCTTGTTGCTGCACATTGGCTCATATTAGTTGTAATGTTGCATTGCTTGGTAATTTAGATTTACTGTAGCTTGCTTTGCAATTTTCAATTTTTTTTTGTCATTGCTGTTTGTGTTAATTGTTTTGTGTTGCTGAATTGCCTCGTCCCTTAGTTTAGCATCTTAGCTCAGTAGATCTAAGATAGGCTATAAGAGAATGAGTTGCGATGAATTTGAAGAAATGCACTGAGAGGCTATACGAGAAAAGTACAGAAAGCAGGTATAGATAGGACTTTTGGAAATAATGAAGAACGAAGGGAGATCTCCGAGAAGTAAAGAAAGTTTTGTTTGCAAAATACTGCAGTAAAACAAACCCTGTCCTTTCCTTGTATTATTCCGCTATATGTTTGTGTACCCTTGTGTATTTATGTTCTTCCTGTATTTATATGTTTATCTGATAAGACTTATCTTGTAGAATTTTTCTAATACTTAGCTACATGAACTATGATGAGGAATACTGTTATCCTCAAATATAATTTGCATTAATAAAATGTTATTTACTTTGTAAAGATGTTTAGACATTATTTATTCTGTTTTGTTTTAATGATCATGTGTGAAGTTGATGTTTCAATAATTATTCTGATCTTTTATGTATTTACTTATGTCATAATTCCTGTAACACTGATGTATATGTTTATTTCTATTCTGTTGTAAAGCCTGTACTACAAATGTTATCTATATTGTTATGTTCTTTAATGATGTATTTTGAACCTTTGTTATTGTATTCTCATGTTATAATATTGTAATTGTCACCAGTTCATCATATTATTAACTTGTAAGTTACATTTCACTGCACACGTTTCTGTTGGTCATAGTATATGGACAATATGTGAGAAATAGGGACTGTTAGTGTTTGCATGTGTGTTAATAATTCAGCAAGGGACTGGATAACAGCATTGCTGGTTCTAAGGACAATTCCAGAAACTTTGTGAGTGCACAAGTGGTGGTTATGGACTTGCTATATTATCTGCAAGACTCTTCAATGGTGATTGTGCACCTGCACAGTCACAACAGATGGTTGCTGGCCATCTCTACAAGGACTACAGTGGGTCTGTATCTTTGCTGACCCACCAATACTATTATCTCTACAAGGACTACAGTGGGTCTGCACCTCTGGTGGCCCACCAATACCACAATCTCTACCAGGACTACAGTGGGTCTGCTCTATGATGACCTACCTACCAGTATTCTTCAAAACTTCGAATGACTCTGCTGTGGGTTTGCTCTGTTGTGGCCCATTACCTGTCAGCATGTCAAGAGTCAGCACTGTCTTTCCGTTGGAAGGACAACACTACTTCTTCAAGACTGCATGGAAATCCACTACTTCCGTGTGCATTGTCTTTTACTGCTCAAACTTTGAGAAAAGAAACGGCAGTTTCACTGTGATGAATGATCAGGACTGTCTTTATGGACTGTGAGAAAATTTTAGCTTTTGACCAACATTGTATCAGTAAGTGTGTGCATTTGATATCTTTGTTATTGTAACTATGACAAATTTTTTCAAATCTGTATTGGCCACTGCCCAAAACAATTTGTAAAATTTTTTGTGGGGAGCATGGGGGCTATGTAAGTAGGCTGTTTATGTCTTCTTATTGGCAACGTTACGTAGCGCCCTGTATGAAAATCACTGGCTGTGTTGTGTGCAGTCTGTGACTAGTTTGCATTGTTGTCTGCGATTGTAGTGTTGGGCAGTGGCAGCTGGATGTGAACAGCGCGTAGCGTTGCGCAGTTGGAGGTGAGCCGCCAGCAGTGGTGGATGTGGGGAGACAAATGGCGCAGATTTGAAATTTGTAAGATTGGATGGCATGAACTGCTATATATACTATGATTATTAAGGTAAATACATTGTTCTCTATTAAAATCTTTCATTTGCTAACTATGCCTATCAGTAGTTAGTGCCTTCAGTAGTTTGAATCTTTTATTTAGCTGGCAGTAGTGGCGCTCGCTGTATTGAAGTAGTTCGAGTAACGAAGATTTTAGGTGAGGTAAGTGATTTGTGAAAGGTATAGGTTAATGTTAGTCAGGGCCATTCTTTTGTAGGGATTTTTGAAAGTCAGATTGCGTTGCGCTAAAAATATTGTGTGTCAGTTTAAGCACAGTCGTACATAAATTGTTCTAATGGGATGTTTCATACAGTTTCCATGGAAGTAAAATCTGCTTGCATTTATTTCACTACATACATTTGTCATTATAGACCTCATTGTCTGTACCTGTTTTGTCAAACCGTGCTTTCAGCTGCCAGTCTGTGCACTTACCCCTGGAAAAACATTAAGTGCCTTCGTTGTTGCTTCTGATTCACGTTTCGAAAGCTTTGATAGTTTACCAAACATCCACCTGATAAAAATCAGACCACACTCACAAAGTAGCAACCATTGCCACTCTTCTGATTTGCGCCTTCCAGGGACTCCTGTTTCCAATCTGGTGCGACCCAGCAGTGTACGAATACAACTGTGAAGCAGTGCTTATAACGGGAAATCACCGAACCCAAACCTATTCAAAAACAATTCCTTCTGTCTGTCTATGAAAGCCTCCTGACCTTGTCCTTTTCTCAGAGACAAATTGGCAACCGCGATTTTCAGTTAAAAATGTGATGTCATTTTGTAATGTACTGTCTTCCACGCCAGTCAATACCACAGAAAATTAAACCTTGACCCGTAAGCATTTCAGTTTTCAAATTCCGATTGTTAGTAAAGACCCGAAAATGCGTCCCACCTTAGGTTGACTGATTTGCTTTGGTGCCTCAAAGCAATGAATTAGTTGTGTTCAGGCTTAATGATTCGAACAAACGTGTCTGACTGTGAGACGAGCTTCATGGTAGCCGAGTTAATTAAAGTACCATGTCCACGAATTGTGACTGCGTTAGTTACATACATTCATTACTCTCGGAAATAGCGAGAGTATACTCTCTGTGTTAGCCTTCGAGTCTTAACACTAGTCTGCTACGACCATACAATGGTCCCTTCAAATCTATCATGTAGGTTTGACTGGTAGTGGATTGCTATTCAATGGCTCTCAATGTCACAACATCACTTCTTCTTTTGAACTATCCACACAGTTGGAATGCCACTTGAACATTAGTTTGAAATCGTTTCTGTTGTTATCTACATGACTTACCTCTAGAAGTATGCTCCAAAGGCAATTGGTTATTGTCATTCTTCCTTATTCAAACTTACTTACTACAATCTGTGAATAAATTTGTTGCCCAAGAGAAAGGAGAAATTAGTGTGAATATCACGCTACCGCGCACGTTGAGGATTGTCACCGGAAAAACTACATTTTGACTATAACAATGCCTAGCACCATTGGCACTGCTATAGCCTTACCTATGCTTCACGTTATTATATGGTTTTCATACAGAACTGGTTCTTATAAACGTTTTTGGAAAACGCCTCAATGAGTTGTACCTGAATACCAGCCACCCAGCAATAGATAACTACGAGATTATTCACGTGCAATGACAGAGAAGGAAGTATTTGGGTCTTGCATCAGTACCCTTGTACTTAGTGGACAAAAACTGGTTTCAAATGGAAACAGCTGAGAATAAGACAAGTTGAAAGCCTTCTTATTACTAAATTTGTTCTTTCAATTGCGGGAGTGATGTAATCTAAGACGAAAATTCCCAATTGCATTCAACCCCTTTCATACGTGAATTCTGTCCAGGGCCTCCGATCAATACCCGCCAGTAGAGAGTTGCACATTTTGGGGACCATTCATGGAGTGACAACAACGCAGCGTACACCAGCAGCCTGCGCGCTACTGCAGTGCGGCTGTGTCCTTCAGGGCGTAACTCATGCTTCCGGCCGCTACACCTGTGTGACACCCATCCATCAAGCAACGCTCTGCAGACTGCCATTGCACACTATACTTCTTCGCCAACGACCAGGTCACCCAAGTGTTTGCGCAAGGGAAGAGACGGCGAGGCCATAACTTTATGCCCGCAAGTATTTTTGGACTCGTAATAAGAGCTCAGAAAAGAAAAAAGAGAAGGGAAAATTTAAACATATAGTCAAATTCCTAACAATTCTCTATCAAGCAGTGTTATCAAATTCATCAAATTTTTAAAAGGACTCCCCTCACGCAAAAGAAAATAAGTAATAGTAATGACTCCCCTTCGTTTCTGTCGACATCAGCACTGTCTACGCTAGAGAGTCTTCGCATTCAGTAACAGTTAATGTCAATAACTGACTTCTGCGTATGAGGAAAGTGTTGTACAGGAACCACCTGCTTGAAGAGGGTTGGAGCATTAAGTTTCAAAAAGGCGTGTTGAGTATTTGTGTTTCTTCGCTACCAAATGGAACACTGTGCATACCGCCCACAGCCAAATCAGGGTTTCAGCAGGAGCAGCTGTTCTTACCGTCCTGAAGGAGGGGCGCCTCGAATGGACTTCGTCCACCACCCCTTGCCATTGCAGATCGAGACAGGACCACGTGATGCTCCAGATGTGGTCTGGCGTCTGACAGAGTGAGTTCGCTTCGCTCTCTCGCACTCAACGCCTGACGAGCTAACACGGTCCTCTTTTACTCTCTGATGTCATCCTCGGGATGTTGGTCGTAGTAGTCATCCCTCTAAGAAGTTGGTCGCTTCGCTAGGAGTCTCAAATGTACACACCTCTCCATGAATAATCATTCCAGGCTTTTTTTCTTTTCTTTTAAATTCGTTGTTTTATCATTTTAATCGACCACTTTAATTCGGATGCCCACAACAGAATCCGCTCCTGCTGTCCCGTACAGTGTTACACAAGCATTTTTCCGAGGTTCTGTGCAGTAGACTCCTGAGAGCTGTTTTATAAACTTCACATGACACAAGTCGTCCACTCCCGAACTTTCACTACTACACCCTCATTTTCTGGAGTACACAAGAGCCGACACTTTTCTCTCGACGTGTTATAACCGACTGCGGTCGTGAACAATACAGTCATTGAAACAAATGAGTCACTGAAACATTCTTAACACTGCCATTCACGTTGGGAGAATATATTTCAAAGTTAAAGGATTACAACAAACACAGGCAAAGGGAACATGTATTCAAATACCATGAGAAACTTAACTAACCATCTAATCATTTTAATGCCACATTCTTTTTTGTGAATTTTTAAAATGTTGTTTATAGCCCTATAAATTCTTACACGACTAGAAGTAGAATCTAAATTTTTTCAATAGCAGATCATATTAATTTAATCACAAAGAGAGTAAGAATTTGTTCTACTGTATAAAGTAAGTTGTTTAAAACACGACCTCAGAGTACCTCGACAGCCACATATCCCACAATAAAACAGTAATCACCAAAGACACATCAGTGCCGAGCACTTTCACGATGGCAATATCCCATTTTTCCTTGTTGGCACTTTTATCTATGAACTGTATGTTGTAAAAACATTAACCTCTGTTTATAGCACTATATTCATATTTGAGAATGAAAATGAATGCCGTTGTACTGAAAATTTTCTTTTTAAATGAAGCAGGTAGCCCATATTATAAGCATGAAGGTACACAAACCTTTAAAGAGGAAGGCTACAACAGCTGTCTCTATTGCCCACAGCTTGCGTGTTGCGGGTATGTAAGAATAAACACGAAAAAATGACTGTGCATATTGGAATTACGTTGTATGTGTTGTCCCTAGCAGCAAATAAGGAAGAAAACTAAACAAATTGCTAGATTTACTGAGAACATATGGAGGACCATACTGGTGAACCACAGCACGAGATAGACTCTAGTGCAGGGCTTCACAACATACGTGCTCGCGAAGCAAGCTGTGAGCAGCAAGGCGCGAGCATGGAGCAGCGCGAGCACGCTACCCCCACTACCGGACCAGAGCGGAGAGGGGGGAGAGTCACGTGGGGCACACAACAGCTGCCGCCAGTCAATGCAAATCCGCGGCCACCTGCAGGGATATCACTCACGAATTATTACTGCGACAAATGAAACAAATAAAGGAGGATGTACACGTGCCACATAATTTTATTGGCTTAGTGAATGTCTCTACATTCGTATTAATTTGTGAACTGTTACACAATAAAAGGTGTCACTGAAGTGTGGGATTCTCGGTTATCTTGTAC
Source organism: Schistocerca cancellata (assembly GCF_023864275.1). Classification (NCBI taxonomy): domain Eukaryota; kingdom Metazoa; phylum Arthropoda; class Insecta; order Orthoptera; family Acrididae; genus Schistocerca; species Schistocerca cancellata. Next base: position 455,065,379 of record NC_064628.1, on the reverse strand, counting down.
TTTTTGCCCTATACAATTGCATCTACGTTCGGAGTAATTGTTCTTTTGCATTGAAGGCGCAGCGTGCAGTTTCAATTTCGATCAGACAATGCATTTCTCAGGTGCGTCTTGTTACATTTCATTGCAGAGAACAGTTGTTCACAAACATACGTGGAACCGAACATTGATATAATTGTAGCCGCCAGTTTGTGCAAAAGAGGAAATCTATCCTGAGGGAAGTGTCTGTAGAATTCCAAAATGTTTTTCTTGTTCTGAAATTTGTCTCTGTATTCTCTGTCACACTGCAGGTCAAAAATTTCTAGTTGCAGCTCAGGATGAATCTCTTCAATATTCGCCGAATATGGAGAGGAGAACAGTTCAAAATCACTGTCTAGTGCTGTCAGATCTTGAAAGCGTTGATCAAATTCTTCCTTAAGGGCAACTAAACTATGTGAATAACGTTCACAGTCTTTGTGAACATCTTGCATGGATATTAATTTAGGAAAATGAGCTAGATTTCCTGTTTCCAGCTGACTCACCCAAAGTGTCAATTTCATTTAAAAGCTCGTATTCGATCTATGAAATGAGTAATTAGCAGATCTCTACCTTGTAGTGAAATGTTCAAAGCATTCAGATGGCTAGTTAAATCTGCTAAGAACGCGAGATCACATTTCCATGAAGGCTCTTTCAATTCAGGAACACATATGTTATTTATTTCCATGAACATATTTATCTTATCTAATAGGCAAAAAAATCGATTTAATAATTCGCCACAACTAAACCAGCGGACCTCGCTGTATTAAGGCAGGCTGCCATATTGGCTTTCTACATCCTCAAGAAAGCTTTTAAATTGCCTGTGTTGTAGCCCATGCTTCCTTATATAATTGGTTGTACGAACAACAATACTCATCACCTTTTTTAGAGCGATACTCTTTGCAAATAATTTTTCCTGGTGGATCACACAGTGAACGCCCCTTATTTCATTCGGCACGGTCAGTTTTTGCATTTTCTCCTTCAACAGCGCAACGAAACCTAATTTTTTCCCTGTCATCGCTGGTCGTCTGTAGACACTGAAACGAAAGAATTCCACGACAATCCTATATTTTCAACACTTTCTTCAACACTACTTAAAATATCACCTCCGGTTGTAGTGTTCTTCATGGCTACTACATCGAGGAGCTCATCCCTCACCTGAAGATCTCTATTAAGACCTCTAATAAATATGGCAAGCTGTGCTGTTCCAGCGATATAAACACTTTCGTCCAGAGCTAGAGAATATGCCATAAAATCTTTACAGATATTTGCAATCTGGCTCTGGACGTCGTCTGCCATGTCCTGTATGCGACACATAATGGTCATATTAGATAATGGCACAGTCCGAAAGTGTTTAACTTGAGATGGACACAAATGTTCCGCTGCAACTACCAAACATTCTTTTATTAAATCGCCATCAGTGAAGGGGCGCAGGGCTTTTGCTAAAAGCAAAGCAATTTTGTAACTCACTCTGAAAGCTGCCTCAGTTCATTTTTCTTCGTCGTCCTGATCTTCTTCGGATAGCTTCCTTTTAAGTTTAATACCTTCCTGTGCACGATCTGGTCCATCACATTTTCCACTTCCGTGGTCTTTCGCGTGGCACGACATATAATGTCACTGCAACTTAAATTTCCTAAAAGAATTCAGCGTTTTGTGACATACACTCCTGGAAATGGAAAAAAGAACACATTGACACCGGTGTGTCAGACCCACCATACTTGCTCCGGACACTGCGAGAGGGCTGTACAAGCAATGATCACACGCACGGCACAGCGGACACACCAGGAACCGCGGTGTTGGCCATCGAATGGCGCTAGCTGCGCAACATTTGTGCACCGCCGCCGTCAGTGTCAGCTAGTTTGCCGTGGCATACGGAGCTCCATCGCAGTCTTTAACACTGGTAGCATGCCGCGACAGCGTGGACGTGAACCGTATGTGCAGTTGACGGACTTTGAGCGAGGGCGTATAGTGGGCATGCGGGAGGCCGGGTGGACGTACCGCCGAATTGCTCAACACGTGGGGCGTGAGCTCTCCACAGTACATCGATGTTGTCGCCAGTGGTCGGCGGAAGGTGCACGTGCCCGTCGACCTGGGACCGGACCGCAGCGACGCACGGATGCACGCCAAGACCGTAGGATCCTACGCAGTGCCGTAGGGGACCACACCGCCACTTCCCAGCAAATTAGGGACACTGTTGCTCCTGGGGTATCGGCGAGGACCATTCGCAACCCTCTCCATGAAGCTGGGCTACGGTCCCGCACACCGTTAGGCCGTCTTCCGCTCACGCCCCAACATCGTGCAGCCCGCTTCCAGTGGTGTCGCGACAGGCGTGAATGGAGGGACGAATGGAGACGTGTCGTCTTCAGCGATAAGAGTCGCTTCTGCCTTGGTGCCAATGATGGTCGTATGCGTGTTTGGCGCCGTGCAGGTGAGCGCTACAATCAGGACTGCATACGACCGAGGCACACAGGGCCAACACCCGGCATCATGGTGTGGGGAGCGATCTCCTACACTGGCCGTACACCACTGGTGATCGTCGAGGGGACACTGAATAGTGCACGGTACATCCAAACCGTCATCGAACCCATCGTTCTACCATTCCTAGACCGGCAAGGGAACTTGCTGTTCCAACAGGACAATGCACGTCCGCATGTATCCCGTGCCACCCAACGTGCTCTAGAAGGTGTAAGTCAACTACCCTGGCCAGCAATATCTCCGGATCTGTCCCCCATTGAGCATGTTTGGGACTGGATGAAGCGTCGTCTCACGCGGTCTGCACGTCCAGCACGAACGCTGGTCCAACTGAGGCACCAGGTGGAAATGGCATGGCAAGCCGTTCCACAGGAGTACATCCAGCATCTCTACGATCGTCTCCATTGGAGAATAGCAGCCTGCATTGCTGCGAAAGGTGGATATACACTGTACTAGTGCTGACATTGTGCATGCTCTGTTGCCTGTGTCTATGTGCCTGTGGTTCTGTCAGTGTGATCATGTGATGTATCTGACCCCAGGAATGTGTCAATAAAGTTTCCCCTTCCCGGGACAATGAATTCACGGTGTTCTTATTTCAATTTCCAGGAGTGTACTAAACATTTTGCAACACCATCTTTTTCTGTAAACCGATACAATTCATCCCAATGGGGGTTGAACTACGAAAGCATAGTTGGGGTTACACAACGGCGACTTGACATGATTCTTAACCAGCGAAGTGACTGTTATCTGAGCTGATCGTAGTACACAGTCGGCGCGAATTCAATAGGCACGCTGCGGCCCTATTCAAGCGCGCGCGCGCATTTCCCCTCCCTCCCCTCCCACCCTGCTCCGCGACCTTGCACCTGCTCTCGAGCACGTGCCTGAGCAGACGCGAGTAGTCGCGCACAAAACCGGCCAGTTGTTAAGCCCTGCTCTAGTGAGAGCAAGAGGGAGAGCCGTGATGAATATTGTGACGCTGAGTCTCAATCAGACATTTACATTCTCTACTAATTGTTGTATGTGGTCATTCCACTTTAGGTCGCTCTCGATAGTTACGCCTAATTGTTGTACGACAGGTACCGGTTCCGTTGATTTGTCGGCAATAGTGTTCACGAACAGTTGCCGATTTCTTCGCCTGTTTATGCGCAATGTGCTATACCTGATTACTTCCTGAGTCGTCAGCCAGTCTCTGCAGAAACTGACGATGCTCTGCAAGTCTTCCTGTGTGTCGCTACAACCTCCTGGGGTTACAAGCATCGTATAGACAACAGCTCAGTCCGTCAATAGCCCCACGAAGCTTCCCAAGTTATTCATTAGATCATTTCTCTCCTTCGAGGAAAAAAAGGAATGAACTGCATATCTAAACTGGTATTCATTTATTGGGAAGAAGAGCATGAATCTCCCAGGAAACAAATTCAAGATTTAACATCACATCGAATATGACAAAACCATGCTAGATGTAAAGTATGAGCACCGTTCGACTACTGTTTGGAGCAGCGAGCGTGGCAGTTAAGTGTTCCCTTGAATGAATGTTGCACCCTGCAGCGGAGTAGTATACATCGTTTTTGAAACTTCTGCCCATATTCTTTGTACAGGATTGTCCATCTAACGTGAAACTTTGCCTTTCGCGGGCGGGCTATCGTCTTAATTACAGATCTATTCAGGGACGTCATTCCCCCCCCCCCCCCCCTCACTGCTTCCCGCTCACCAGCCCACACCCCTCACAGCCACAGTCCCACTTCCGCTAGTACCTCACCTCCCATTTATCACACTTCACAGAACTTGTCCTGTTGTCCTGCACACCTTACCGGTGTTATTGCTTTAAATTTTAAATTTAAATATAAAGGCCATGGTCATACAAACAGCTGTATCTCATTGCAAATATTATAACTCTGTACTGTTTTTCCTATGGATTAATTTTAATGCCAATCTAGATTAAAATATTTCCTAACTGACTGTATTATACTTTCATATACGAATAGAAATAAGACATCATATCAATTTGAAGCTTGCTCTTGTAGTAATTTATTTATTTTATTTTATTTTATTTTGTGCTCTATCGCTATCGCCAGTCTGATTAAAATACTTGCCCTTACATCGACTTTAATACGTGTAAACAAGAACAAATTACACCCCTCAGCAAATTTGGCCTATGCATATCTGTTTCTCAAGATCTTTGGAGCCAGCACCCAGAATTATCGTAGAAATAGTGATTTAACTACCCGAAACCATCTGATGATGAATCTGAAAACGTTCGAAAACCGGTTCATTATATGTATTTACATTCATTTAGTAAGCACGGGTTCTAAAACATCCATAATCGATAAGTTTAACCCATTCCACTTTAGGCTGTTGGAGCATTACTTATTGCGACTGCAGTTTCGACACACGGTCATTTTCAAGCAATCTGAAAGCAGTCAGTCGTCAAATATGATACACGTAAATATGAAATTGAAAACGTTGAAAATAAACATTTCAAAGCTACTTACATAGGATGTTGTAACCCAGTCAATAATATAAAGCTCTGACAAGCTGTGTAAGAGCAGTTGCATGCTGTAGTATGAATTTACCTTCTGTTACATATGCCACACTCGTTAGAAAGATGGTGAAATAATGATATAAATTCTTAAGTTTAAATAGATCACAGAAGCGGCATACATGTAAACATTTAAAATTGCCAGGAATGTAATAAATGAACAGTGTTTCTTTATGGGGCAAAATAAACTACGAACTAAATTGGGATAATGAAATGGAGTACAAAAGTACATGAAACGGTGTCAATTCAATCCCAAAATTCTTACTCCATAGCCTAGTTATGTAGATGACCTTTAGAATAAATATTCATTAACTTTTTCATTTTATCTCACTCTTAATTGAAAAGTTTCAAATTCTATCTTGCTGTATTTAGACGACAAAAGTCGTAACAGCAGCAATGACATAGGCTGTCGTCCCTACTTTCCCGTTATACCAAGTGTTGGTTAGAAATATCACACACAATGGATTCCCTTACGCTCCAGAATATGTGCAGAATTGTCTTGACACAACATGCAAGTTTCGAGGAAACTTGCAGTGACGTTATTAGCAGGTTATCCTGGAGTTATGTCGCGAAGTATTACTCCATGTAGCTAATGGAAGCACACGCAGCCACAACTCGAAAACAATACACTCACATGCAGTTAAGGAGTTTGTACGTTGCACGTTATTAGCTGTCGTTGTAGGATGTCGCTCGTAAACCACTTTCAGGGCGTGAAAATTGTGGTAGGTTACGTAAACTTTTAAAGTCTCTTACAATTACTGTCGAAGTATTTATACCGGATATAAATTAAATTGTAGCTCTGAACTCTTATTCACTAACGGTAGTAAAATATGTTTCGTGTACCCGTTGAGAATACTCTACACAATACGCAAATTATAGTGCCAGAACGACACTTAGAAAATTTCAGCGTTGCAGGCTACAAGTTCATTAAAAAAAGTGCAAAGTTATTAATGATGTACGAACGGTGCCTCAAGGCACATGAATAATAACAAAAAAAGAAAAAAACCACGACAGTACCCTAAATCTTATATTACCATTAACGCGCTTGAGATTTCAGTTCAAACCGGTGTTTAGGGTTTCTCTTTCCAATTCTTCCACTAAATTATACCATACTAATGCCGATATGACCATCTAAAAAGATGACGGGCGCCGCCTTCCTGCATCATTCCTCACTCTGACATTGATGTGACAGGAATCACTAACCAATATTTATTTTTGACAATACTGTCCGCTGTTACTCTCTGGAATGAACAGACGGCTTAATAAGCAGCATGAAGGACAAGTTTTGATAATCATTATTACCTTGCTACCACAGTTCATTTGTTTTAGTATGCTTCCTGACTGCACGGTAATTTAAAAGCTTGCCAGAAAAGATGAAGTGTTCGTAACTTGCTTTGAATCATTCGTCTTTAGAAGACGCACCCACCATGATAGATACCTAGCAACACATCATATTCTGAAGGAAGTAATTAGTAAATGATAGGGTATTCTTGAATCATTTTAGCAAAAGACTTCTCAACAGCCAATGGAAACAATCCCCCCTTTTTGCTACCGCTGAGGCACAGGATGCCGTTCTTCTATGGACAGAACATGATGGTATGAACGTTCATTTTCCAAATTCTTCGGGCCATAATCGTATCGGTACTCTTCGTGTAGAGAGATCTCCTCCGAGTTAGAATAACATTAGACTACCTGATATTTTTTGTCATACAGTCAAATGAAATAAAGTCTTACATCTCTTTTTCACTCTTTGGTCAATATCCCAAGATACGCGGGATTTAGTGCTCGCGGATTACAATGGTTAGGTTTTTCGGTCTCTTGTAACTAGTAATGGTGGCAGCCCTGTCAGAATTTCCGTGTCTCATACTCGCACATAAAAGATCCCTTACCAAGGAGGCAAAAGGTTGATTTTAGACGACCATTTAACGATTCTCTTAATTTGTCGAAAGACGACGAAATAGAACGAATGGTGAGAAAATTTAAGCACCAAGCGCTAAATGTCATCCTTCGAGGCAATATGAATTTTTTTCTTGGGTTCTCGGACTGTTTCTCAAAACAAAAAGAACAGTTCAGATAAATATGGTAGCAACTGCGTACCCTGTACTTACGTAGTTGAGGCTGAAGAAACGGTGGATGAAGTAGACCCATACAATAGTATGTGCAGGATGATTCCTTGTAGATGTTATAAAGTTTCACGCATGATGTTGATGGAGAGATGTCCGGAAACGACCGAGTCGAAAGGTATAAATGGACATCTAGTCAAGTTTCGCTTTAGCCTTGCGCAGCGCTCAAAGGGCTCCAACTTGTGAACCCTGATCATGGTGTACAGAACTGTCACCGAATACTGCCTAACGCCCTCAGAGAATTTCCCCTGTTCATGGACTAGTAACGGCGCTAGCGACTTGATGTTACAGAGGCCGACAATCCTACGTCAATGACACAGTAATAATAAATTCCCCTTACCTGCAGAAGTTTCACAATTTGCTACATTTACAAGAGTTGTTCTAAGTGAAGTTCCAACATCGCCACCCAAAAATCTGTACCACCCAATCTGATATATCCAATGTCATTTGAACAGTGTCGCAGGAAACGAGAATTCTAGACAGGAGGTCCTGTTCAATCTTGTCAGGGATCTGTCTTATACAGAAAACTTTACACATGGCCCCACAAGAGTAAATGAATTGTGGTGAGATCAGGTGAATGAGTGACAGATCGAGGCATTCAGGAATCCTTAGTCCAGAATGAGGCGGGGCTCCATGGAACCACATCCGATGACGAATAAAAAATGGGATATGTTCTAGAAAACTGTATGTATGTCTCTGATAATGACAATGTACTGTAGTGCATTTAAGTCGCGAGGAAGAAGAAACGGGCGTAGTATGTGATTATTGTCCGTATCTGCACCCACGTTGACTGCAGTCTTTGCTGACGGCTCTTCACAACTGTAGCTTGGTGGTTCCCATCGACCCAATAATAACTTCTGCGATTGTTTAGCATTGGGTTTTTGGTGAAACAGGATCCAGTTATGAAGAGTATATCAACAGAAAAGTGAGAAGTGACTGCAAGGCGCAACAAGAATCATTGGGTGAACGCGACCTGAGGTCCAAGGTCAGCAGGAATCAAAGCGTTCACTTACTAGAGATGATGGATTTTAACTGTATTTGCCATAACACTCTGAACGCGGTACTCTGTGAAACATTTATTTAATGTGGGATTGACAGAGTGATGTTTGCAAACGCCTCTTCCACTTGATCAAGCAAACATTGCATGCTGTATTCGGGAGTCCTTATAGTTCAACGTACTCCTCGGTCGTTTCGTTGGAACAGTTTTTTATATACGATATAAGCTGTGTGTCTTCGATGTGTAAATTTAATCCTGTATAGCCTCTCCATTTCTCTTATGCTTCTATTTGCTTGCTCATACACAAAAATTCTGTCACCGGGTACAAATCCATTTAGTTCGGTCTGACGCACTTTAGTACTCCAACTTGTAAACACAAACTGCAGCCTTCTACAATACAGACATTGTTCACGAGGACTGTTCATATCTGTACACAGTATGCTATCTGCGTTAGATTAGGTGAGTTATGGTCCCAGTATCTACACCACAGTGCTCATCGGGATAACCTACTCTACAATGTTAGCAACTACGGTACCGGTACATGTCTTACACTGTCATAGGTAGCGGAACGACTTTCACTTATAGCATTAGACTAGTTTGTTTCTGCACCAGTGTGCCTTCACCAAAATTTATACATTTACCCTTCTCCAAACTCCCTGAAGGTCTTTAATATCATCACGTACTTACCCTACTTAATACAAACGAGACGTCAAGTGAATGGAATTATAATATCGTTATAGATTCTGAAACTACACGGGAAAGTTGGTCATCGACTTTGATATGTTACTTGGAACTGCTTACCTTCATATTGCGTATCAAGATGTGGTTCTGATAGTAACTCAAGTACTGAAAGGCTTTCCGTTACTTTAAGTAGTGTATATATCTTCTTTTTCTATTATCACGGTAGATGCCATTGGCCTTTTCCAAGTATCCATCCGTCCTTTTCTTGGTCTTCCTACAGATCTTGTACCTAGTGGTCTTAAATTTAATGTCTATTTTGTGAGTCTTGAATCTGGTAATCCTTATAGATCTCCTAACCAGCTTTATTCATTAGATTTAATCTTTTAATTTGTAACATACATCCCAAGTTCTGTCCTTAAGTCTTCGTTTCTTAGTCTATCTAATCATGTGCTGTCCTTCACTTGTCTTAAAGCTTTCATTTCTCTCTCTTGGATTCTACTTTTTCCCTTTTTAGTAGATGTCCAAGTTTCACTTCCAAATAGCAATGTGGGGCCGGCTTTTACCTTACAAAATTTCATTTTTCTGTCTTTTCTCACTTTATTTCTCAATGTTCTTTTGACTGTCCCGAATATCATTTGATATTTATATATTTCATTGTCAATGTCGATTTCATTCAAGTGGATTGTAATATTTTCCATGTAACTGAAGTGATTAACTTGTTTAATTGTTTTGTTTCTTATTGCGATCTTCGTCCTCACCGGTTTTGTCTCTTTGAAAGCAATCTCTTTTGATTTTGGAATGCATATTTTCATATTATATTTTTTTGGAAATTTTGTTAAGTTTATATATGAATGTTATCGAAGTTTCACTATACTGTACAATTGCAAGGTCGTCTGCAAAATGTATTGCATTAAGAAATGTGTTATATGATAATTTTAATGCCGGATCAATTTTTTGTTTCCCTATTTCAATCATAACGTCGATGTATATGTATTAAAAAGTGTGGGTGGTAAGCTACACCATTCTCGGACGCCTTGGTTTGCACGAATGTATTCTGCTATAGCATGGTTAGTCTTTATTCTTATTTTAGTACCTCTATAAAGGCTTTATATCACCATTATTGTTTGCTGATGATATCGTTTCTTGTGTAATATATTCCATATAATTTTCCTACCTGCGTGGTCGAAGACCCTCTCTAAGTCTATGTGTACGATGTGTGTTTCCCTACTGAACTCTGTTTCTCTATAATTTTTGTAATTGTGAAAAATTATCAGTACAGGATCTAGCTTTTCTGAAACAATTTTGTTCTTCAGATAACAAGTTATTGGTAATAATCTGTAGACGTCGATCTATTATCTTGGCGTTAAGTATAACGCACTGTGTCCGCTAATGGTACACCATGCTAAATATTGCATTTATTTAGTTTACACCTTTTAAAGACTGATATGACATCTGAAGCTGTCCATGGTCTCTGGATTTAGCGCCTTTTCCAACAAATATCGCATAAACGAAAAAGTCAAAGCTTTAAAAATAACCCCCCATTATTTAAGTAATTCTGTGTTTATGCAGTCAGGTGCTGTTGCTTTCCGGTTGTTTTGTTTTATTCAGGGCCGCGTTTACTTAGCGGATCGTTATGAGATCGCCATCATATGATTTATCCATTTCTGGTGGTTCCTCCTCTGATGCTTGGTTTTCATTTCATCAGAGCTGTTTGTAATGTGTAATCCATTATGTTGTGGTATTACACTTACTTTTGTTGTTTCTTTTGCAGCTATCAATGTTTTATCATCTTGGAAGATAGAGACTGCCTGCCATGGGTGTAGTGTTGAATTCTGCTAACAGAATTACTCCCCTTTCCTCATTTGTTTCTCTGACAATGGCTTTTACTTTATTACTTTCCTCTTTATATTTGTGTTTCACAGATTCTTTTATCTTCTATAAATATATCTAATACGTTCGTTCCTTTTCATCAACTGCTCCTGTTATATCTTCAGTTCGTACTCTAAGCCACGACTATTTTCTCTTATTCTTTTTCCCTAGTGACTCATTTGCGGCCTGTTCAATATATCTAGCCATTCGGTTTCTAAACTACCTATTGTGTCCGTCTAGTTTAGGCAAAGATTCAGTGTGTTTTGATATAGATATTTTACACTCTCATCCTACAATGGGTAGACCTTCAAAACTTCTTCCCGTCTTGTCTCCATTCTCTTTGTTTTCTTCCCTCTAGCGACCACTAGGTAGTGATCTGAATAAATGTCACTACCCTGAAAACACGTACATCCAGACTTCCTGACTTTGCTTGCAAATTTTACTGTTGGCCATGACCATGACATAATCATTACTGAACTCTGTCTCCTCACCCTCGCCCTCCAAGAGAGAGAGAGAGAGAGAGAGGGAGAGAGAGAGGGAGAGAGAGAGAGAGAGAGTCTTGTTTTCCTGCTTTTGACTGACTTTACCATATATGACTTGTTACTTATCTAAGAACGTTTAGCACTTTACCCGATAATAGCGTAAAAATCCGAAATATGGATAGTACAGAAGAAAAATACAGTAATATACGGTCTATTGTGATCTCGATGTCATCATCCTGTCATTTATGTAAGTACAATCTTCGATTTTAGATAACTACTTATCTGCTAATATAGCTACTCCACTACTTCTGCTTTTGTCATCTCTTGCCGTTCCTTTCAGCCTGTTGTCTGTTTCCGTAATTGTTGCAATATTGATGTTCCTTTGTTTCAGTTCTTTACGTAGCACCGTTTTTTTATGTGTAAGCTTATCACATTCTAGTATGTAATAAAACATACTGTCCAATTTAGAAAGTTGTTGTTGTTGTCTTCGATCAGAAGACTGGTTCGATGCAGATCTGCACACTGCTCTAACTTGTTCTCTTCTCTTCATCTCCAATTAACTGTTGAAAATTATGTCCCATTACACCCGCTATCAGTATTCAAGTGTTGGTATCCCTCTACAGTTTTCACCCCCACACTTTTCTCCATTAACAATTGACGGACCATTGTGTCCCATCGACGGCAGGGTATTCTTACAGCCTAAAGAATTAACATTATTGGCTATTTCTCTGTTCTTCCTCCCCTGCAGATGATTTTTGTTGTAGTAAAGAGATTCAGTCCTCAGGTGACTTGCTATGCAAACTTCCCTTTACTATTTATGACGTGAACGGGCGCCGATGACCACAATATCATTGCCAACAACCTAAACATCAGGATGTAAAATAATTCAGGAGCAATGGGCCAGTTGGTGTTCAAAATTTGTATAGTATTTAATGTAGCTAGTTGGCTGACTTTATTGTTACTTTTTGACGAATGAAATATATTTCTTTGTGCCTGTTGTCACTTTGGGCCATTCTCAGGAGTTTTCTCAGTGCAGCAGCGTCTAAAAAATAACTGTTCGAAAGACTGGATCTAGAAATTACCTTCAGGAGTATTGAGTGCTGCAATAGTTTGCTCTAAGAGAACTTTCAAGCGCTTTAAGAACTAAATGAAAGGAGCATCAAGAAAACAATGATTCTGATCATGTTGCGTAACTAAGAATCCGAAAGAACATTTTTACTTTCTTGTACTTACGTCCTAGTATTCTGATACAAACTGAGCGTTGTGGGCCATGAAGTACCAATTTGAACTTCACTTTACGTAAAAGAAACGGCTATACATAATCGCGACACACATTCAAAAATAAGAGGATGAATATCCCTGAGTGACATACGTATCTGATATCTACAAAACAGTACAAACGTGAGGTTTTTCAAGCAGCAAGACCTAACGAGAATCTACATTGATTCGTTGACGTATGTTGAATGAAAAAGAGGATCTGCAGATACTGTGTTATCTAAAACTTTACCTAAAATTTTACTTGGATTTCAAGAAAAATTGTACATTTGACAGTGAATTTTGAGTAAGTAAGATGTAACTGTACGTCCGAAAGGAAATAATGCACCACATATGTGAGCCAGGTAAGAAATACCTTGAACAGGACAACATCGTTAGCGTAACGGTGGTGGTGGCCCCATATAACTCAAAAAATTGTTCTGACGAAGATGAATACTTGTCTAATCAGTTCGCTTACGTTAAGAAAATTTTGTCTCGTACACATCATATGGATCGTTAGCCTCAGTCATCTTAACTTTCTTGCTTTTTCTTTAATGCTGAAGTTCCACTGATTATAATGGCCATGGGAGAAACAACACTCGGTGCTGGCCTGTCAAAAATCAATGTGATTCTTAAGGGGGGAAACAACACTAGCAGGTTCAAGAAATCCGATTTTTTTTAATTGCATAAATCGTTAGCTTAACTATCCAAGAATACGCTGTCAAAATTTTAAAGCGAAATTCGCATTAGATCTTACGAGCATAGAACCGAGTGCACATCGGATACAGGTTCTAGAGCAGATAGGAATGAATTACTGGAGAAATATTTAGGGGGCCACACGCAAAACGTGAATGAAAGTATTAATTCCACTATTTATCGATTAGCTCCTAAACACTTGCATTCCGGACTAAAAGTCGTTGAATTGGCATCGTATTTAGCAGCGGGCTTATTCAATGAAAGAAATTCATCCTTTCTGATGGTCATGAATGAGACAGGAATTGTAGTAGGCACGCAGAAATTCAATTATGCCGAAGAAATGGATAACCAGAGCGTGAGCAGGCAGAATCGACGTAGTTCATTGGAAGGGGAGGAAGGTGGGAAATCTCGGAAAGAACTTTTGCAAGCGCGAAACGAATCCTATGAGGAAGATGAAGAATTACTATATGGTGATGAAATCGCAGATTAATCGCTAAGCATTTTACATTATTGTTAACTTCCTTGAATTTCTAGTTTACAAGAATTTATTTTTCAAACGCGTTTATCTCGCAATGACTTTTTTCACATTTGCGGGTAGCCTACCTAAAAAAAGTATAAAACCGATCATTATGAAAATTGATAGAATGGTTCTTTATAAAATTATGAATTATATGAACCAACTTATGAGATGATATGATGATTTTAAGGGTACTTTTTTGCATAATTAGAGTAAAAATCGTGAAAATCAAAGTAAATTTTTCGAACGCCAGCAAAATTTTTAATTTTCATTATTTTCACCTGCATTGAGGTTCATATCCTTACGAAATAAATTATGAATGTAAAATAAAAACCTTTTTGATTTCACATGAAAATCCAAATGGCTACAATGCATGCAATTGGAGAGCTATACTCAGCGGACATCACAACGTAGCTTTGTTATTTTTGGCTGAAGTTATTCAAAAAAATTCACAAAAACTGTTCGATATTTGAATTAAATGATGTCAACATTTTTCTAAATTCTAATTAATTCTTCCCACCCAAGAAAACCCAAAAAATCTGTGTCAAACAGCCTCCTAATGTGGATTCCTCCCTTAATAGGATAACACAGCTTTCAGTACAGTGACAACAGTGAAAAAATAAGAAATACTGGGATTCTACATCCCATCGAGGTAGACGTCATTAGAGACGCAGTAAAAACTCGAATTGAGTGAAAGATAATAAATAAATCGGAATAAATCGTGCTAAGTTTTCTGATAAGCTGGGCGGGGATTTTAAAAACCCTCTCTCAATTGTCGGTACAGAGTGCAAAATTAATTTTTACATCATTCAGTCCCTTCTTACGACAGCTGGGCAGGCTCTTGTGGAACTCCTTTCAGCCAAATAGCAAAAGCCCCAGCGGGTGGGAAGCGGGACGGAGTGTTCATAGTTGAGAATATTTAGGAGGAATATCTTGACCTCCGTGGTCTAGGGGCAGGAAAATAAATAAATAAACCGTTGACGCCCATTGTATCTCTATTCCAAATTCCCAACGCTTTCCTTGGTTCTCGGGGGTACAAACGAAATATAGTGTCCAGGCATGGGTTTTCGACGTCTGCCCACTTTGCCCCCACCCCTCCCTTTCGACGCCCAGAACGGTCCTTTTAGAAAAAAGGGTAACCTCTTTAATTACAAATGAAATGCTCCTCGGCCTCGGGTTCGAACCGCGCCTCTGCATAAATTTTAAACAAAAATCACTAACAATGGCGGCTGAATACTTCCGGAATAAGAAGTCGCCCTCATTCTGCAAACGGCCTTGTCAGAGAGGGCAGAGGAGTGGATAGATATTCAGGGCACTCTCTTGTCCTAGGGGTGGGAAACTGTGCCACCGGAAGAATTATCAACGGTATGAAGATTCAGAAGACAATGAGAACCACTGCATTAAGGACACTTACTGTGCATCCACAGTACATGTGGCCTGTAATGGTAAAGTGCATGATTATCTCTCCATTGGAAAAAGATTTCGGAATAGCCCACATTCGGATCTCAGGGAGGAAATTGCCACAGGGGAAGTGAGTATGAGAGAAAGACTGAGTCGAGGCGTGGCATATCATAACTTTGAACATGACAGAAAGTCTGAAAAGGGAAATCCAAATATTCAATAAAAACTGCGGGGGATCAATAAAGTGAAATGGAGCGATGACAAGGATTTCTGGTCAGATGAGCATAGACTAGTACAACAGGAGCAGAAAATTGTATAACCGGAGTAGCGTTCATTATGGTTGGTTGGTTGGTTTCGGGGAGGGGCCAAACAGCGAGGTCATCGGTCCTATGGGATTAGGGAAGGATGGGGATGGAAGTCGGCCGTGCCCTTTCAAAGGCACATACCAGCATTTTCCTGAAGTGATTTACGTAAATCGCGAAAAACCTAAATCAGGATGGCCGGACGCGGGTTTGAACCTTCGTCCTCCCGAATGTGAGTCCAGTGTGCCAACCACAGCGCCACCTCGCTCGGTGGTTCGGTATGAAAAGCAAGATAGGGCAGATAGTGAGTTACTATCAACAGTTGAGTAATAGGGTTGTTCCCATCAGAATCGACAGCAAACCGACACCGACAACAGTAGTTCAGATATAGTGCCGACGTCGCAAGTAGAGGATTAAGAAATAGGGACAGCATATGAGGATATGGACGGGTAACTCAGTAGTAAAGGGAGATGAAAATAAGTCGTGGGAAATTGGGGTGAGGTTGTATGGGAAGGAGTAGAAGAAAGAATTACGTGACAGTATGGGAATGGTATTTAGAATAAAAAGAGGAGAAAGACCAACTGAGCACTGCAATAAATTTCAAACAGGAATAGCGACCAAAACGATTGGTCTAGGGATAGTCGGCGCGGTAGCTCAGCATGTTCGGTCAGAACTTTAGCTGCTCTCTGTAATAAAAAAAAAGCTAAGTTAACGGATCAACGATGAACTTGAATAAGCGCCATGGGACGTCCGCCGCGCACGAATAGACCGAAGAGTAACAAACAAAATGAGATCAATTTTTAAAAATGGGTAGCGTCTTGATTAGTAATCAGAGCATCTTCTGTCCCGAGTTGGAAACCTGCCCTCACTTATTTGATTAATAATCAGCATTGACGGCCGAATACTTCCAGCATAAGAAGTAACCTTCGTTCTGCTAACGGCGTTGTCAAGGAGGCGGAGGAGCAGACAGAGATTCAGGGCACTCTCTTGTCCTTGGGGTGAGAATCTCCCCCTGATGGCGGAAGAATCAAGAATGGCCAATGGCATGGGGATGCAGAAAGCAATGAAAAAAACTGCATTAAAGACACATAACGTGTGTCCTAAGGACAGGTGGCCTGTAACGGAATAGTCCCCTATTTTGAACTCAGGGAGGAGACGGCCAAGCCGGAAGTGACATAAGAAAAAGATTAAATAATCAACGTAAGAACAACATTCTACGAGTCGGGGCGCGGAATGGCAGAAGCTTGAATGTGGTAGTGAAGGTATAAAATCTGAAAATGGAAATACGAAGGCTCAGTTTAGATATAGTAAGTGTCAGTGAAGTGACATGGAAAGAAAACAAGGATTTCTCGTCAGATGAATACAGGGTAAAATCAACAGCAGCAGAAAATGGTATAACGAGAGTAGGTTCCATTATGAAAAGGAAGGTAGAGCAGAGAATGAGTTACTGTGGACAGTTCAGTGATAGGGTTGCTCTTATCACAATCGATAGCAAAACCAACAACAATAGTTCAGGTGTACATAACGACGTCGGAGGCTAAAAATGAAAAGATAGAGAAAGTACTAGAGGATAATGAAAGGGTAATACATTACAATGGAGATGAAAATCTAATAGTCATGGGGGAATGGAATGCGGTTGTATGGAAAGGCGTAGAAGAAAGGGTTACAGTAGAATACAGGCTTGGGACAAGGAAAGAGAAATGAGAAAGACTAATTGAGTTCTGTGATAAATTTCAGCTAGTAATAGCGAATACTGTGTTCAAGAATCACAAGAGGAGGAGGTGTACTTGGAAAAGGCCGGATGGAGATATTTCAACCAGATTACATCATGGTCAGACAGAGATTGCAAAATTTGAGTGTTATGACATTAGTCAGAAAGGACCAATAAGACAAGATGTGAGGAACGGAATATTAAGGAATAACGAGATACGCTTGAAGTTCTCTGAGTCTATAAATACTGTTTCGTTAATATATGAAAGAAGGAAGTGAAAAAAATGTTAATCGCTGTTCACGAATACAAAAATAAAAGCCACATGGAAAGGAAATAAACAGGAGGTGCAAGGACGAAATAGCTGCTTGAAAAATGTGAAGAAATGAAAAAGAAAATGGTTGTCAGAAGGATTGACTCATTATACAGTAAAGTCAAAAGAACCGTCTATGAAATTAAAATCAGGTTGAAAAAATGGCTCCGAGCACTACGGGACTTAACTTCTAAGGTCATCAGTCCCCTAGAACTTAGAACTACTTAAATCTAACTAACCTAAGGACATCACACACATCCATGCCCGAGTCAGGATTCGAACCTGCGGCCGTAGCTGTCGCGCGGTTCCAGACTGAAGCGCCTAGAACCGCTCTGCCACCACGGCCGGCTAAAAGCAGGTGTGGTAACATTAGGAGTGCTGTGGCAATTCCATTGTTAAATGCAGAGGATAGATCAGATAGGTGGAGGGAGGAAATTCAAGGCCTCTATGAGGGGAAAACTTGTCTGATGACGTGTCAGGAGAACAAACAGGATTCCATTTGGAAGAGGAGATTCCAGTATTAGAATCAGAATTTAAAAGGTCTTTGAAACACTTACGATCGAATAAGCCAGAAGGGATAGACAAGATACCACCAAAAATTCTAAAAGCATTGGGGGAAGTGGATACAAAACGGCGATTCACGCAGGTGTGTAGAATGTGTGAGTCTGGTAATATACTATAAGAATTTCGTAAAAAGTCATCCGCACAATTTCGAAGACTGCGCTGAGCCGCCAAGTGCAAGAATTATCGCATAATCAACTCGACAGCTCATGCGTCCCGGTTGCTGACCAGAATAATATACAGAAGAATAGTACAAAAAATTTATGATGTGTTCTTTCATGGGATATATCGACCTAGAAAAATAGACGAAAGTGGTGAGGAGTAGCAGAAATGAGAACAGCGAGAAACTTAACGTCAGGTTTGATGGTCACGAAGTAGATGAAGTTAAGGAATTATGCTACCTAGGCAGCAAAACAAACCATGACAATTGGAGCAAGGAGGACATCAGAAGCAGACTAGCACTGGCAAAAAGAGTCGTTGAAAGTAACAACTGTAGAGGTAAACGGAGATTGGAATACAACGAAACATCACGGAGCAGCGTCCATGGTACTAAGGGAGCTGCAGAGTGTAAAAATTGTAGAGAAAGACAGAGAGTGGAATACTTCCAGCAAATAACTGAGGACGCATGTTACGTCTGCTACACTGAGATGAAGAGGTTGCCACAGGAGAGGAATTCGTGGCGAGCTGCATCTAACAAGTAGGAAGACTGATGACTCAAAAAAAGAAAAAAAAGGATCTTAGCTTGAAAACATTTGAAGTGAATGTGAGAATAATTCCCATGGTTCGTAATAACACAAGTTTCTAAATATAACTGTGAACAGCAATACAGAGTGGTCATAAAACTGCGATCCACTTGCCAAGAATTATGGAAGCATTTATGTAATATTCATGTATGTTTATTGTCAATGTATGTATATATTTTTATGGAGCAGGTTCTCCATCCTGATGGAACACGACTGTGTCAGCAATGCGTTCTTGCTGAAGCTGTGGTTTGACAATTTGCTCTTTTACATCCAGTTGTAGTGTGAGGTGTCTCGTTAGCCCATTTGACTCAGTTCTGTTAATCATATTTTTCACAGATGTAGACTGTAGCTTCATCAGTAAACAAAATGTGACGCATAAGGAGTTCTTTGTGAGCAGCTCCTATCAACTCGTTAG
The DNA here is from genome assembly GCF_023864275.1 of Schistocerca cancellata. Lineage (NCBI taxonomy): Eukaryota > Metazoa > Arthropoda > Insecta > Orthoptera > Acrididae > Schistocerca > Schistocerca cancellata. The sequence goes on along the minus strand of NC_064628.1, from coordinate 455,046,297 downwards.
GCGCTGATTGCCGGGGTGCGTAATCTTTGGCTCTAACTTGTCAAGCATCTTAAAATGGTACACTTATCGTGTAAAAGCTCTCACAACTGTTGATTCTGAGACGTCTAAATGGTTGTTTAAACGACTGGTTGATGCAGTCAGACTGCTTTCGCTTGCTTCTCTCATTCCCTGACAGTCTCTTGTGGAATACAAGCTCTCGCGGCGTGTTATTCATAGCAATGTTTCCAGTTCGTTAGAACTTATTGACAAGTAACCAGAAGTATTTTGTTGTTTGTCCTGGATTTTGCAATTTCCCAGTGAACACCAGTTGACCTCCAGACGAGAATCATCAAACGATCGCACACTAACGACAGCCTCCCTTTCTTACATCTTAACCAATCTCTTTGTTTACGCTGATAAAAAGTAGAAGGCCTTCGTTATTACAGAAATGGACTAAATGATGTATTATGTAAAAGCAACTATTGTTCTTTTTATAAATGGATCTAGGCTGTATGACCTACTGTATATTGCACAATTCAGCATCTTCACCTAATATATCAACATTGACGGGGAGAAGTCTCTACACCAAAAAATAATGTAGAGTAATGAAATTTCGGGAATACATTTGTCTAAGTAACATATTTGAGTGATTAAGATTATAAGATCACATGTCAATGTAAGTGCTGAACCACTGCAATCTGGAAATGCTGGTAGCTTAATAACAGGTCTATCCATCAGAATGTTGAATGCAAGCGTGCAGCTGTGCATACGTTGCGTTCTACAGCTACTGGATATTTGTTTATGGCATGGAGTTCCACGCCTGTTGCGCTTGGTCTGTCAATTCAGGGATGGTTAACGCTGTTTGTGGATGAGGCTGGAGTTATCGTCCGATAATGACTCAGATGTGCTCGGTTGGAGTCAGATCTGGTGAATTAGCAGGCCAAGGCAACATGCTGACACCCTGTAGGCATGTATGTAGGCGAGTGTTATCCTGTTGGAAAACATACACTGCAATGTTGTTCATGAACGGCAACACAATAGGTCCAGTCACGAGACAGACGAATAATTTTGCAGTTATGATACGTGGGATAACCACGAAATTGCTACTGCTGTCACACGAAATTGCATCCCAGACCATAGCTCCAGGTGTAGGCACAGTGCGTCTAGCACGCAGACCGTTTGGTTGCAGGTATTCAACTGGTCTCCTTCCAACCAACAGACGGCCATCGTCAGCACAGAGGCAGAACCACCTTTCATTAGGAAAACCAATATAGCTCCACCCAGCCCTCCAACGACCTCTCGCTTGACGCCACTCATGTCGCAAATGGTGGTGCTTTGGGGACAGTGGAATGCACGCTACAGAGCGTCTGGCTCAGAGCTGTCCTGGAAGTAACCGATTTCTAAGTTCGTTGTGTCACTGTGGTGCCAACAGCTGCTCGTACTGTTGCTGCAGAGAGAGTATGACGTGGCAGGGCCTTATGCCGAACACGACCGTCTTCCTTCTCGGCAGTGCCACGTGGCCGTCCAGAGGCCGATCTTCTCCCGATTGCACATTCTCGTGACCATCTACATTGGTTATATCCCTGCCGCGTCTTTCTGCAATATCGCAGAAGGAACATCCAGTTTCTCGTAGGCGTTTACGCTCAGTGAGGTGTTGATAATGACCTATTCGTCGCCTTAAAGGTAATCTTGACTTGAATCATCTCACCTCTTCAAATCTCAAAAGCAAAAAACGTTCACGATCCGTATAGCGTGTATTCAGATTATGCCTGATATTCATCCTCATAGTGGTGCTACTATCCTCTCTTACGCGCAAAATTGGAATAAACATCTCAGATGTAAAAATACGCATGCCTACTTCGTTTATGACGCACAGCTCCTTCTTGCTGCCGTGATATTTTTGTTCTTTTTTTAACAGTCGGCGTATATACAGTGTGGTCAGAAGCAGTCTGAAAAGCTTGTACAGATGTTGCAGGGTATATTGTGCTGACGAATAACTGTGAAGAAAAAATTTCCATTCTTGGCGCCGTTACCAAGTTAAATCTCACTGAACTTAGTCAATCAGGCTGTTGCGGGTACAATTTAAAGAGGGCCGCCAGAGACGGTGCCGCCAAACGTTTTCTTCTTTTGGTTTCCTCGAACGAACAAGAGAGAGTCACAAAAATCGGACATGGAACTGTAGTAAGTATCTAACCCGAGACAAATGCTGAACAGTTTCGTGCGCTATCAGCTACGCCATGAGAAAAATTAACACTGATTGTGTCTAGCGAGCCGCTTGAACGTTTACACAAAACGGCTCGATTGCTTAGCTTCAATTTTAATTAACTTAGCGTAACGTATTGAATGTGTTCCTTAACAGTTATTTCTCAGCACAAACTACATCGCAACACCGTTACAAGCTTTTGAGACAGTTTCTGACCACCTCGTATCTAGCGACCTTATGACATTCTACTTTTATTGTAATTTCTGTCTACTAAAACTGTTTCATTGTTGTTATAATGATGTATGACGAGTCATCTCGCATTCAAAATTGTAGTCGCACTTAAGTGTTATGAACTACATAATTCTTGTAAGTAAAAATGTAGAAATCCCTGTTGTGGACTAATGGAGGGTGTTTCAATGGATTAATCGCCGTATTTTCGAAGTTGTTCTCCAAAACGAAAAACGATAGTCTGACTTGTATTTTAGCAAGCGTAGTTGAGATACTTCCCAGCTGCGTCACTGCTATCGGCTCTTCCCCGCCTCTGTGTCCCTATTTAATCAAATGGTTCAAATGGCTCTGAGCACTATGGGACTTAACTTTTGAGAACATCAGTCCCCTAGAACTTAGAACTAATTAAACCCAACTAACCTAAGGACATCACACACATTCATGCCCGAGGCAGGATTCGAATCCAGACTGTAGCGCCTAGAACCGCTCGGCCATCCCGGCCGGCTCCCTATTTAATCTGTAATAATATATCATGACGCACCAGTATGCACAAAGCGGTACATGACAAACTGTTTTGTACAAAGCAGTATTCATGACGTGCTCCTCAAGAACAAGAAGACACCTCTTAAGAATCGCATTTGACAGAAAGTAAATAAATCGGACCCAAAATGTTTTATCCACTGAATGAAATGAACATCTTTAATCTGCTTATCACATTCCGCTTGAATAACAATAAACTGAAAGATTTCTCATTCAGTACAATAGCCACGAATACGCTTTCGGCAGTATACGTACAGAATGGTTAAACTCGGGTCGCACTAACAGAAATAAAGTCATCTTAAGGTATGGTTTGAAGGCGCAGCAGTTCTTATCACTGCCACATCTGGAACGCGAATGCTGTTTCAGAATGGTGAATTGAGATAATGTTTTTTTTTATTTTTATTTTTTTAAAGCGATATGCTTTGTGGAGAAACAAACTTTCTCGGCTTCTCTGCTTTCTCTGAGGAAAGCTACCGGTGTTGATACTACACAGTAAAGAATATACAAGGAAACATCTGAGTCTCTCTCAGTTCGCACATGCTCGTAGAGTCTACCTAAGTGATATTGTCTGTGGAAATTGAGACGGTACTGAAAGGAAGGTAGCTGCTACATCAAATAAATGTATATTCGCACCTTGTGTATTCTCTAACGGGGTAAAAGGACCCAGGAAAGTTAAATATGCTATATAGTTATTAGCAGGCAATCAAAAACGAAAGATATTTGATGCAGCCACCTTTCAGGTCCTATAGGAAAGTGCTATTGACTTTGAAAAAACTGGAAAAGAAGACAGTCGAAGCAATTGAGAAGTAGTGCTATAGAAGGATTTTGAAAATGACTTGGACTGGGACTGATTACCTCAGATGTTAAGCCCTATAGTGCTCAGAGCCATTTTGAGGTGGACTAATAATTAATATGGATGTTCTCCGCATAATCGAGGAACAGAGAAAAATGTTGAAAGTATTGACAAGGAGAAGTGCTTTAAGACCCCAAGGAATAACTACCACGGTACATGAGAGAGCCGTAGAGGGTAAACATAGTAGGGAAGACCATTCGGTGCATGAACTGTAATGAAGTAATGAAGAGTTCGGTACAGGAGAGGAGTTTTGTTTCTGGCTGAACATATCAGCCAGTAACCTGGTTAAAAAAAAATTATATGTGTCAGGTTACACGCTGCTTACTATACATTCAGTTCATGTCAAGTTTAACTGCTGAACATCTACAGAAATCAAGGGTGTTATTTAAACGGATTGCGTCAACTTAAGTTTAACTTACCAAATAGTTCTTAAATATAAAATTACAGGGGACACAAAAGTAACAGAGACACTGAAAAATCAATTTTAGTAAAATTATTTCCGGTAACATTACGTGCCAATGACATAAAATTAATGAAATGTATATAACATTTGTTTTAATAATAGAGATACTGTCAGATCCACCGTTTCCACCGACGTAGAATGCTCAGTAGGAAATATAAGGAGGCAGTAGAGATCTCTGATTACTAATTTTCAGAACAGCTGTCAGATAAGACACTGTACAATTCTGAAGCAGAGTATGATTGCTGTAGGCGACAATACTGGGCCTCTTTTGTCAGGCCACATCCATAGCTTTAAAGTTTCCCTCGACTGCCGATTTCCTTTCCTGGGGATTTGGAGATTTCCCCATTCCGGTGCGAGAATTTCTGCCGGAACAAGGAAACCGATGCTGACAGCTTTGTGTTCGACTGACTGACGTTAATACGCGTATATTGCGCAGCACGCAATGCCGCCACCACGTAGCATGCGTGCTGCCGACCGCGCACGTCATCAGTAAACGGACACGCACTGCGGGCATTGTGAACAACCGTTGCTACCGTTCCTCGTCAGAATTTCCTGTCCCTTCCGGTTAGAAAATGATACCTGCACGCTTAAAGAGGCTAAGAGTTATATTACGAGACGTCAGTGAAAAGAGGAATAACTTCTTTTTAAGGTTAGTTGTTATGTATTTGTCACGTGTGTAATAAAACGTGGCGAAAATATTTATGTGAAGTTTGTAATGTGTGTCGTAGTTTAAGACAAGAAAAATAAAGTGTAGTCACTATCTAATTATTTAATGCCATGTTTTACAACACATTACCAGCATTCAGATAACCATCGACCACTCTATTGATTGGCTTTTTACCGATTTAACTGCAAAAATCGAAAATTAAACAAAGTTCAATTAGGCTGGGATATGTTTTGCAAGTACTTATACGTATTGTGTGTAATTCGGGGTGCTGCTTCTTGATGCTGCCCCTCGGTTCGTTTTGATGTTACTGCATCGTCACATGGATATTATGAAAGGGTCGAAACAAGTTTTAGTACAATGTTTTCTTGCATACGAAGGTTTTTATTTCTCACGCTAGGTGTTCGGCGGCGCATGTGTTTTACATTTTAGAATTTACATCTTCGAGTTATAAAACTGTTTACACTGTGAAAAACAGAGTCTGATTTTATGCTGTTGATACAAAATTCGGCCTAAGATTTGTTTTAAAAAGTTTATATCAATGTTACATATTGAATATTCCATAAGAACAATTAAAGTCTTTGTATACATCTTCCCAAAGTTCACAGAAATTTACATAGAATAAAAGTGAATAATTCCATACAAAGACAGGAAAGAATCGGTTTATATTAAGAATATAAATTACATGTTTTATCATTGCAACAATATATTTCGTTAATTTGGATGTAGTAATAAACTGACTCAAAGAAAAATCATGCTAACATTTCAAGTGTACAGAATGATTAAGTTTTATCGAATGAAATGCCTAGATGCAACTAATTAATTTTAGTACGAGTAAAATTTACATTTCTATACGGTCGTAATCACAGTTCTAGTTATTATTAATGAACTAACACCAATTAGAACATTAGTAAGATTGATTCTGACTGTAAAATCATCGCGCCATATTTTGATTACGGATTCAAACAATTTCTGGCTTCAAAACGTACAAGTAGCTGTCTCTCTATTACTTGGAAATATCGGAACTTTAATCGTTGATTACTCCATAATTACAATAAGGAAATCATTCTTATCATGTGCCTGAAGATTGTATTGTGTGTAAGTTACAATGGTACATTATTTTTCAATCAAACATGTTTCTTTCATTCCATTTACTGGTGAGACACAATTTAAACGACATAAAAAAAAACAGTTTAAATCAGTGTACACTACTAATATTATACAGGGTGTCCCAGCTATCTTGTCCACCCAAAATATCTCTGGAACAATAACAGCTATTGGAAAACGACTTTCACCGGTATCAATGTAGGGCTGGGGCCCATGAATGTACATATACAATAAGGTAACAAGAGTTCGCTTTATCTCATAAAACACATGACTATTGTGAATTTACTCATATGTTCATGGTGACAGCTCTTTTCAAGAATTTTTACAAGTGTATCCCCAGTGATAAAGAATGGAAACAAAAGATAGATATCAAATATTCTCCTTTTAACATATACATCACTGAACACAAGATTCTGTCTTGCACTGTGATACTAAGGGACTGCTCTTTCCTTTAAGAAAAGCCTGACGATTTGAAGTTCACTCTGCTATTGAAGATACACTTCTTGAAACAATATTAAAAATGTTATTTAAGGTAAGGAAATGAAAAACAACCAAGTGCATTACATGTAAGAATGTGAGAAAAAGGCTGAGGCTCTCTTTGCTTACCATTTTCAATCTCTCTACAGCTTATTTCCTTTTCCACGTAGAAATCACCAACTGCAAGTCTCATTATTGCTGTCTGTTACTAACAAAGTGTTTTCTACTTAGAAAGCCTGACAATTTGATGTTCATTCTGGTACTGAAGATAAACACTTTTCAGAGGAGTTCTAGAACCTATTCCTGCCCGTATATGTAATCGGTATTTCGTTATGAACCTTTATGCTGTTTACAAGAATATATATAATTTGGTCTTTGGTTCGAATTATAGTTCGCTCCTTTCTGTATGACGGACAGAACATCGTTAGCATCAGGCGCATCTGTACGGAGGTGTCCGTGGACTGCTGCGTCAGCTATGGGCCGCTTAGTGTGACGTCACTAACACTGCTGGGCGGCCTTGTTATCCCGGGGGTGTCGGTTCACGCCTGAGCCTCAGGATGTGCGCTAGCAGCGCATGTCGGGTGTTTCAAGCGTCAATTTCGCGTCTCAATATCTCTGGATGTAATGGGACTATTGCGATGCAATCAACGCCATTGTGTATGTGCTTTGTCATGCTATGGATTGCTGAAGAAAAAAAAATGAGGTCCATTTAAAAATACATTAGTTTGTGTTAAAAAACACATATGATTTCGTTTTAAAATGTTTCCAAATATGTACATTCATGGGTCCCAGCTCTACATTGATACCGGTGAAAGTCGTTTTCCAATAGCTGTTATTGTTCCAGAGATATTTTGGGTGGACAAGATAGCTGGGACACCCTGTATATATGCCATCTTCGGGAGAATAGAGATGAGATTTTGATTAGGATATAGGTTCCCAAGGGGTTGCGGTATTACACGTGGTAAATTCTATGTTATTCCCTCATAGTGTGCCAGATTTGGAACCAGAAACCAGGTTTTGCTTTTTGGTATTGCTGAGAAACCATGTACCATCTGCAATCTGTTGTCACTTTGCATGATAGGCCTAGTAGCAGGCAAAATTAATGAGTTGAGATTAAGGCCGTTTTGGCTGTCTAAAAATATAACAAAGATTTTTCTTGCATTTCATATTTTATATTGATACAGCATGTGTAATACAGAGTTTTTACAATTATACGTGTTCCCTATGGTTTCGAAGTGCACATAGAGTTCAGATATTAGAAGCATTTGACAAACAAAACCTCTGAAATCCACTAATGAAGCACAAATACGGAACGTGCTCGAAAATTCCCGTTACAAATTTCTAGGACTTGTAGAGGGGAGTGAGTACTTAATATTTTGAAAAGGAACCCATGTTTGGAAACGTACCGTTTCCGTTCTACGACGGTTTCAGTTCAGCTGTGTAACGCGGCCACGTCTGCTGAGGGAAAGAGATAAGTCTCGTAAGAAAGAGAAAAGTCTCATGAATTGTCCTGCGCCAGGCAGTCGCCTGATGCCGCTTAAGGTCTGCCTTGGTTTCAGCCTGATGGAGCACCACCTCATCTCTCGCGTGCAGTTCGGAGACATCTCACAGACGATACGGTGAAAAATTGATAGCCCGAGGCCGTCCAGCTGCAGCCACGGTCGCCGAATTTAACTTCTATTGACTACAACTATTGGGCTCGAATGGAAAGTTTAATTTAGGAAGCTACTGTAGAGCAAATCTGCTGGCACGAGTTCAGCTCGCTGCAGTAGAAACTGAAGAGGCTCTAGGTGCATGGAAAGTATGTACGAGAACATACTTAGTAGCTGCAAGGTCTGTGACAAGATGCTCGCCACATTGGGTCGCTGTTGTAATGCATTAGTACTGTTCTGTACCTAGAGTATGCAGGGTTCTTTTTTGTTTTGAGCAATATAAAAAGGTAATGTTTACATGTTAATACAAATAAATGAACTTAAGAGATACATCGATGTTTTGTTATGTCTCCTTTCGTATTGTTACCTAACAGCTGTACTACGCCATGCCTACTGCGCCTTCCGTTCTTCATGTTGAAGTGGATGAGTTAAACATCTGAACTGAAACCGTCCTAGAAGGAAAACGGTACGTTTCCGAACATGGGTTCCAATTCAAAATACAGGGTGTTTCGAGAAGAATACACGTATTTCGAATGCTTATATTTATTAAACTTTAAGACATACGAATATGAAACTTTGCACAGACATTTATGAACCTCTCAAGTTCAGATTGCAGATGTTCAATATGTCCTCCATTATCGACACGAACAATATGACATCGATACTCAAATTCCGCCCATACTCGGGCAGCCATGTCCTTCGTCACTGACGTTATGGCAGTACGGATGTGGTTCTTCAACTCTTCCAGGTTCTGTGAGAATGGTGGTACATAAACGTTGTCTTTAACGAAACCCCACAGGAAGAAGTCAGAGGGTGTCAAATCCGGTGACCGTGGAGCCCAGCTTTAGTTGAATTCATGAAACATTTTCTTCAGGAACACGAGGGTGGTCAGGATTCTTTCCTTTACATACTTATCCTGTATCTAGAAACTATCGATACCATCTGCGAACGTTCCACCCATTCGCAGGATCAATTTTGTACCTCAACCTGAAACGTCTTTGGACTGTAATCACGGAATTTCACTTCGCAAACTCGATAACACAAACTTATTTCATTTGCGGAGTAGCCATTTTAAACATATGACAGTTACCAAGCAAAACAGACGACCACTGACATCTAGCGGCTAGACTATGTCTTCGTTTCTCCAACAGCCGACCCGGGGCTCAGCGATCGATAGTTTGGACAAAATAATACTTTGTAATACGTATATTCTTTTTAAACACCTTGTATTATATACTCACTACCCACATTTTTTAATATTTTTTTTATTTTTGAGTCATCAGTCCTGTGATTAGTTTCATGCGACTTGCTACGAATTCCTCCCTTGTGCCAAGCTCTTCATCTTATAGTAGCACTTGCCACCTACGTCCTCAATTATTTGTTGGATATATTCCCATCTCTGGCTTTCTCCACAGGTTTTGCCATCTCCAGCTCCCTGTAGTACCATGGAAGTCATTCCCTGATGTCTTAAAAGATGTCCGATCATCCTATCGCTTCTCCTAGTCAGTATTTTCCACATATTCCTTCCCTCTCTGATTCTGCGCAGAACCTCCTCATTCATTACCTCATCAGTCCACCTAATTTTCAACATTCGCCTGTAGCACCATATCTCAAGTGCTTCGATTCTCTTCTGTTCCGGTCCCGCAATCAATGTTTCACTACCATACAATGCTGTGCTCCAAGCGTCCATTCTCAGAAATTTCTTCCTCTAATTAAAGCCTATGTTTGACCCTAGTAGACTTCTCTTTGCCAATGCTAGCATGCTTTTGATGTCCTCCTTGCTCCGTCCGTCGTTAGTTATTTTGGTGCCTAGCTAACAGGATAATTTAACTTCATCTACTTGGTGGCCGTCAATCCTGGTGCTAAGTTTCTCGCTGTCCTCATTTCTGTTGTATCTCATTACATTCATTTTTCTTCGATTTATACTCCATCCATTTTGGTACTAATTAGACTGTTCTCTCCATTCAGCAGATCATGCCAATCTTCTTCATTTTCCCTCGGGGTGGTAATGACAGTGAATTGTATCACTGATATCCTTTCACCTCGAATTTTGATTCAACTCCTGAACCTTTCTTTTATTTCCGTCATTGCTTTTTAGATGTACAGATTAAACAGTAGGGGTCGAAGACTACAACCCTGTCTTACATCATTTTCAACCCAAGCACTTCGTTCGTTGTCATCCACTCTTATTATTCCCTCTTGTCTCTTGTACATACTGCATATTACTTGTATACTACCCATCTCTATCTATAGATTATCCCTATTTTTCTTAGAATTTCGATCATCTTGCACCATTTTACATTCTCCAACGCTTTTTCTAGGTCGACAAATCCTATGAACGTGTCTTGATTTTTCTTTAGTTTTGCTTCCGTTACCAACCGTAACGTCAGAAATGCTGCTCTGGGGCCTTTACGTTTCCTAAAGCTAAACTCATCAACACATAATACATCCTAATTTTCTTTTTCATTCTTCTGTATATTTTTGTTGTCAGCAACTTGGATACGTGAGCTGTTTAGCTAATTGTGAGGTAATTCTTGCACTTTTCAGCTCATGCAGTTTTTGGAATTGTGTGGATGGTATTTTTCCGACAGTCCGATGGTATGTCTCCAGACACACATTCTACACACCAACGTCAATAGTCATATTGTTTCCATTTTCCCTAATGAATGAGGTCCACCTAGGATGTTTTTTAGCCATGGGCAATCTGATTGGTAACGTTAACTTTTTCCACATATATATCAGTTATCAGGAAGAGATTCTTCTACTAGTTTCAATGATTTACTCTGGTTCGTGTCACACTAAACAATATTGATGTGAGACACCATCCATGCAGGAATCAATAGCAGATGGAGGGCAGTGAGAGAGGGCAAGTTACTCTCTCCCTTATTTTTCGTATACAGAAAATTATTAAAGATTTTATTACAATCTGACACACCTTGAGCGAGACTCTAGAAAGTTAATGGCCTGAGCAGACGTTGATGGAGCCTGGTAGGGCGCTAAAAGCATGAGTTATTTTTATGGTTCTTAGCTCGTAGAAATGGCATGTTGGGACTTGGAACCAATTGGCAGCCATCCCATCCCTCAGTAAATCTTGCCGGACAGTCCCACAGCCATACAGGTAGACACAGCAGCCCCTTGTCGAGACAGGCCTGCAGCAGACCAATGCAGCTATACCTATATTGGCGCTAGCCGAAGGCTGGGCTGGGGGCGGTGGACTGAAGGGATGTAACTACACAGTGGAGTCGTAAACTGGGCATTGTGATAAAATTTCACAAGTTTTTTCTTGTTCACCTATACTGCAAATAGGCTTGTGATCACCGAGCGAGGTGGTACAGTGGTTAGCACACTGGACTCGCATTCGGGAGGACGACGGTTCAATCCCGCGTCTGGCCATCCTGATTTAGGTTTTCCGTGATTTCCCTAAATCGCTCCAGGCAAATGCCGGGATGGTTCCTTTGAATGGGCACGGCCGACTTCCTTCTCCGTCCTTCCCTAATCCGATGAGACCGATGACCTCGCTCAACAGGACCCCTCGTTTGTATAGAAACTCCGGCGTCTGAGAAACGTTTAGAGATAGAATCTTTATTACACCTCATAGCTAGGACTAACAAGCTCCAAGGCACAGGAGATTTAGATAAAGATCTTTAAGATTGTATGTGTTCGCTTGTTGCCATGAGAAGCGACATGACTTTGTAGAGAAACATCTTCCCCCTCCGTGAACACTTAAAAAAGCCAGTAATTGGAGGTTTCTTCTTTTTCCAGAGGCATTGTTGTTTACATATATAATAAAAACATGTTTAGCATAGTTTATATAGGTCCTTGATTTGGGAAAATAAATGTTGTAAGTAGTCTCAGTCATTTTTATATAGTCCAAACAGTGTTACCTCTGGGATTTTAGAAAGTCTGATGGAATGTTATCTGTTTCTTCTGTCTTATTTGATCTTAAGTCCTCCAAAGCTCTATTATATTCTGATTCTAATACTGGATCCCTTATCGCTTCTAAATCTGTTTCTTCTTCTTTAACATTAGACAAACATTTCCCCTCATAGATGCCTTGAGTGTTCTCGTCCCACCTACCCGCTCTCGCCTCTGAATTTAGCAGTGAAATTCCAGTTGCACACTTTACTTTCATACTTTCATTTTATCAAAGGTTATTTCGACTCTCCTACATGCTGATTCAGTCCTTCAAAAAATCATTTCATTTTCGATTTATTGACATTTTTCCTGTAGCCGTTTTGTCTTAGGTTCCCTGCACTTCCTACTCATTCCATACCTCAGCGACTTGTATTTCTGTGTTGCTGAATTTTTCTGAATATTTTTGTACTTCCTTCTTTCATCATCACCTGAAGTATTTCTTCTGTTACCCATGATTTCTTACAGTTACCTCCTTTGTACTTTATTTTTTCTTTCCTACTTCTGTGATTGCCGGTTTTAGAGAAGTCCATTCCTCTTCAACTGCATTGTCTACTGAGCTATTCCTTTTTGCTGTTCTATAGCCTCAGAGAACTAGAAGCATATGTCATCATTCCTTAATACTTCTGTTTACCACTTCCTTGACTATTTATTCTTCGTGACTAATCTCCTGAACTTCAGTCTACCCTTCATAACTACTACATTATGGTCTGAGTCTATTTCTGCTACTGAGTACGTGTTACAATACAGCACCTGATTCCGAATCTCTGTCTGATCATGATGTAATCTAACTCAAATATTTCCGTATCACCCGGCCTTTTTCAATTATACCTCTTCCTCTTGTGATTCTTGAACAGATTATTTATTATTACTACCAGAAATCTTTTGTAGAACACATTTAGTCTTTCCACTCTCCCATTTCTACTACCAAGGTCATATTCTCCTGTAAACGTTTCTTCCATTCCTTCCCCTACAACTGCATTCCACTCCCCCATTACTATTAGATTATCATCTCCCTTTATGTACTGAGTTACCTGCTCAATATCCTCATATACTTTCTCTGTCTCTTCATCATCACCTTGCGACGTCGACATCTATACTTCAACTATCAGTGTCGGTGTTGGTTTACTGTCGTTTCTGATAATAACAACTCTATAACTGAACTGTTCACAGTAACACACTCTCTGCCCTACCTTCTCATTCATAACGACTCCTATTCCCGTTATACCATTTTCCGCTGCAGATGATATTACCCTGTACTCATCTGACCATAAATCCTTGTTTTCTTTCCATTTCACTTCACTGACCCTTACTATATCAGATTGAGCCAAATCCACCTCACGGAGTTCGTTTTCGGTTGCGGGAAGTATCCGGCTTCCGGAAAGAGGGGTAGTTGAATAGGTACGTGATGAGGGGTCCTACGGGTAATTAGGGACAACATCTGTCTACTTGCTTCCCGTTGACAGTAAGGTACCATGCAGATTGGACGTCAGGGTCAAGGTAAGTAGCGCACAGCGATCGCCAAACGGCACGCCAGTGGACGTGGGGAAGCTTCCCTTCAACCACATTCGGTCACCTGTGCTACTTACGGAAACCATAGATCGCCTTCGTGGATGTCAATTGCGCCGGCAATACACAGCACGGACGTAACTCACTTCAAGGAAAAAGTGATGGGAGTAAAAGACGGGCGGTGGGACATCTGAAAGTTGAATAGGTACTGAGAGAGAGTGTGGTGGAAGGGCGGCCAGCAATAGGCTGGTAAGACACGTAGGACTACGGCGCCTCAGCGTCAAGTGACAGCCAATGAAAAGGGATACCGCTTTGTCAGGCACATGATACAGACCTAAACCACCCCTGCACCGCGGGAGAGTGAGCGTTTCGTACCTTATCTTGAACAGCATGCCGTGGTGAACAAACGAACCAATTGCCGCTAACATTCGGGGAGCCATGGATGGTGAAATAGGGAGTGTCTGTAGCACGTGGGAGATACTTGACGCCAAATATACATTTACGTATTCTGTGCGCTGCAGAAGATCGATTGCTCGTAAACGGTGATCTAAGAACCCAGCTCGTAGGTGGGAAAGTAGACGTTGGAAACTGAGGGCAACTGTCCGCCGCAAATCACTTGCGAAATCGAGTCCTAAGCATCGGTGAGTATCAGCTACACGCAAAGGAGCTGCACTGTCCGCGGGAAGTTCCGCACCTGTAGCCATGGCGCTCGACTTGCGGACGTCAAAGGCAGCTACCAGAAGCTTCGGCGTAAGTGTTGATCCACGTCAGTGACTCCCTGTCCTCAGAACCACTACTAAGATCGATGACGAGATCGACAGCATATAGCAGTGCATCTGAATACATGGCCGCCGAGAGACATCCCAGAGAGGCGTTGACGGAGACCGCATAGCCACGGTTCCATGGCGAATGCTTCAACAGTGCAGAGAGCGGGCAACCTTGACGCACTGATCGACGGATCGAGATGGGGGGAGTAAGACGGCTATTGTAAAGTACACGAGACGTACTCCACGTTGGAGACGCTTTACGACATCGACGGTAGTATCAAGGTAGCCCATATTGCGAAGCACCTCTTCCAGGAAGTCGTGATCGACTCGAACGAATGCATGGATGAAGTCAAGAGCTGCCAAAAGTCGAATTATACCACGAGCGTGAGCATGTGCGTTTATGTCCCCATAGCGCAGAGGGCAGTGCGGATGTTATTGGTACCTCCCAAAGAAGTTTGATCGGGGAAAGCATGTACCGAGCTGTCCGTTTAAGCCGCACAGCCAACAGCTGGTAAAGGTCTTTTCATTGTTTTTGAGTAACGTCAAGGGGCGGTAATCGCATATCCGCGATGTAACCCGAGGCTTGTGGAAGGGATTGAGGAAACGGTCAAGGAAACGTCTGGGATAGGCACGAAAGGTAACATAAGGTCATGACTTCCGTTCACACTCGAGCCAGAAGGAGACGAAATGTCCGATAAAACTCCAGTGGGAGGCCATCAGGGCCAGGCTACGTGTTCATAGAACTCGCCTGGACAGTTTCATGAGCTTCGTCCTCCGTGACGTTAGCAATCAGATCCATCGTCGCATTGACGGGAACTGAGCCAAAGAAGAGCCTCGAGACCGTCCTAATGTTGGCAGGGCAGTGACGCTGTTCAGAGTGCAGCGTGACAAAATATGCATGGATTGCAGACCTGATATCCTCCTTGGGTATCAAAACGCTGCCCATCATCAGTCGTAAGAATATTAATCCAATTCCTCCAACGGTGGCGTCGTTCCACTAACCCATCGTGTGTGCGCCCCGACCATGGCTGCTTCGAGGTATCGACGAGAGAGGGACGTGAGCCGTGCCTTTGCACGATTCGCCATCGCCTGGCTGTCTGGCGAATGCGGCATCATAGTAAATTCTCGGAGAATGATGAAACAGAATTCCTGAGTCCGTTGCCGCCTCGCCGCAACCTCCCTTCCGTAACCAATCAAGGCCTTGCGGAGAGCAGGCTTTGCACAGAGCGCCCACCAAGACAGCACAGACTGGATAGGCATCACGGCATCGACGACAAGCGGCGCACGTGGTCTCGATGAGCTACCAGCAGTCGGGTAAAGTAAGGTGGATCATGTTCAGTTCGCATGGTCCACGACCGCGCCACACCCGTTGGCGGCAGAAATTGATGGCGCAGATATATGCGTCATGGTCAGAGAATGTATGTGGACCAGACTTCAGCAGCCTGCACTGATAATATCTGATCACTGATAATCTCTGATCTCCTCTGATTATATCGCGGGAGAGATAAGCACGATCGAGTCGGCTGGAAGAACGGCCAGTGAAATGCGTAAACCCCTGACGATCGCCATGAACATGCGCCCAATAACCCACTAGTCTGAAGTGCTGGAGAATTGTGGCCAGCGCCGCACACGGCACGATCAATGCATCTTGCCGACCCAGGAAGAGAGGCGTGACTGTCTCTGAGAAGGTGGAACGTGTACGGCGGCGACCCAAACCAGATGGCGCATAGACATGACGATCCTGATGCCACTAAACTTGAGAGCCATACGTCTGCCATCAGGGAGATAGACAACTGCATCTCCACTACCAGTAGGGGAAGCATGAGAGACATGTGCCGTGAACCCATGGGGAGTACAGAAAGTTGCAACATACGTCTCCTGAAGGAGAGCTACGTCAACGTCCTCGGTATACAGCAGGTCATGGAGTAAATCCAGTTTGTAGCGTACGCGATTAGTATTGACATTGAACGAGGCTATCCGATAAGTCTGGAAGGCTGCCATCGCCAGGAGGACAGGCGATTGAAAATCGGGAGAATCATAGGGAACTCCCTGTTAGGCTCCCACGGAAGGGCACTTCTCTGTGATGGGGAGAGAGCCGACCCCATCAATGGGGGGTCCATCGTTCTGTCCAACCTCAGCATTGACGTCGTCCGCCCAGGAGGCAGACGTGTCATCGAGCCGTTTCAGTGGAACATAATCACAGGTGCGTCCACAGGTAACGTCAGACACAGAAAGAGAGGCTACCGCATCAGATGCAGGCAGCGAAAGGTCGATGTCTGGAGGTGGACGCTGACTGGAGGCAGAAAAGGACGTCGCCTCAAGTGTCAGGGCATCAGAGGACAGCGCACCATCAGTAGCAGGGTCGTCATCCTGTGCAGACTTCCGATGGACGCAGTCATCAGAAGAGGTACGACGTTGTCTCTTCCATTTCCTCGGCGACCGTTGCTTCCTAACATGCTGTTCCGTGTCGGATGGCGGGCGGCTATCGTTCAACGTGGGGACAGATGGCAGAAAGGCGGAGGCAGGTACAGCTCCATGATCAACAACCACAGAGTCGAGACAGTCAGCTTGTGCCTGCTGATAGCCGTCGTTCATTTGTATTGCGTCTCACAGGGGTGTAAGAGAAACGGGCGAAACGTCCATCGCGTCGTGGAGAGGAGCCGACACCCGGTACCGACTGATTGAGAGGGGGCGTAACAGGCAGCACCGCCACAGTACGCGTAAGGCAGGGGTAACACAGTGGGCGCCACAGGAGGAGCGACGTCTCCGATCGGCGTCTGAGCCAGTCCACGTCGCAGACATTCAGAACGGACATGGCCTTCCTGGCCACAACCTGAACGGGTGTGCAGCTGGCCATCGTACATGACGACAGCCCTGCAGTCGGCAATAACCAAGTAGGAAGGCGCGTGTTTCAGTAGTTCAATTTTTATCTGACGGACTCCATAGAGGACATGATACGTTTCGAACGCCTTCCACGTTTTAGCCACGTGACTGACGACGTTGCCGTAAGGTTTAAAAGCGGCCACCACAAGGTCCGACGGTACTTCACACGAGAGTTCGAAAACTCGCACGTTCGGAGGCCAAAACCAGCGTGATCAACCACGACAGTCCCTATACGTGCGGCAGAGATACTCATCGTGACGCCACACAATGCCGACACACAGCTCGTCACTCGTTAGCTTTACGTTCGCAGTAATACTGAGGATCGATAAATGTATTCAGAGAACATCTTGTGACGGGAGACGCATTTCTTCCCGTATAAAACGTTCGACCTCTAACTCCTTCGGTCTTTTGTGATCTAACTTAAAGGTTAATTTAATTGTCTCTTGGCGGTAAGAAAACTACATGATGATCAACGAAGCCGAACTCGGAAACAAGCCGCTACGCGGATGTAAACAAATGCGCGCTGGCTAGCAAGCAGCGCAACAGGCGAGACGGCCGGCCGGAGTGGCCGAGCGGTTCTAGGCGCTACAGCTGGAACCACGTGAGCGCTACGGTCGCAGGTTCGAATCCTGCCTCGGGCATGGATGTGTGTGATGTCCTTAGGTTTAAGTAGTTCTAAGTTCTAGGGGACTGATGACCTCAGAAGTTAAGTCCCATAGTGCTCAGAGCCATTTGAACCATTTTGAACAGGCGAGACGCAAACAAGACGTGTGCACCTCACCACAGTCATAGGTCGACTGTCCCCTAGACCACGGATACACTCCCCATTACCACCCCTAGAGGACTGTAAGTGGCCGTTGCGAACATCCTGTATGATGAAATAATGAAACATAAACTTTAAACGGTCGAGTCTGACTTAATGAAGCATTTATTGCGACTATGGACTCAAACAGAAGGAACTCATGAGTGCTTTCGATCGAATAAAATTATTACACACTTTCCATGGAAGGCAAATATCACGGGTTGAGTCAAGGATCTACATGCAGTTTCGATTGCTCTCTAGAGCAAAATAAATTATACTGATTGTATACTTGAAGAGTTTGTTATGGTTACATGATACATGATTATATTTTCACGCACAGAGGAAGTGAAACAAAAGAGTGGTGTTAGTGAAGTAAGTGGTATGTGTATATGTATTCCAGTGCACCTGTCAGTCCTGGGAGCAGGTCTAGAGGCTGCACACACATTAACCTATGAGAGTGGTTTTTCAGTATCTCCGGGTTGCATGGACACAAGGGCAGAGCAGTTGGAATGCTAGAAGGCGATGATGGGAAATTAAAAAATGCATGATGACACTGATGGCAGACTAAAACGAAGTCGAACGGAACAGCTAACTACAGTCCAGTACTTTCACGAAGCACAACGCCCAATCTAAGTCCATGTGGCCAGCCATTAACCAGTCATCCAAACGAACAGTCATGTTGCAAAGGATCTGAACGATTTGAATTATGTGGCACACCGTAAAGCGTCCCAATAAGTACATCTACATCTATTTACATCTAAATCCATACTCCGCAAGCCACCTGACGGTGTGTGGCGGAGTGTACCCTGAGTACCTCTATCGGTTCTCCCTTCTATTCCAGTCTCGTATTGTTCGTGGAAAGAAGGATTGTCGGTATGCTTCTGTGTGGGCTCTAATCTCTCTGATTTTATCCTCATGATCTCTTCGCGAGATATACGTAGGAGGGAGCAATATACTGCTTGACTCTTCGGTGAAGGTATGTACTCGAAACTTTAACAAAAGCCCGTACCGAGCTACTGAGCGTCTCTCCTGCAGAGTCTTCCACTGGAGTTTGTCTATCATCTCCGTAACGCTTTCGCGATTACTAAATGATCCTGTAACGAAGCACACTGCTCTCCGTTGGATCTTCTCTATCTCTTCTATCAAACCTATCTGGTACGGATACCACATTGGTGAGCAGTATTCAAGCAGTGGGCGAACAAGCGTACTGTAACCTACTTCCTTTGTTTTCGGATTGCATTTCCTTAGGATTCTTCCAATGAATCTCAGTCTGGCATCTGCTTTACCGACGATCAACTTTATATGATCATTCCATTTTAAATCACTCCTAATGCGTACTCCCAGATAATTTATGGAATTAACTGCTTCCAGTTGCTGACCTGCTATTTTGTAGCTAAATGATAAGGGATCTATCTTTCTATGTATTCGCAGCACATTACACTTGTCTACATTGAGATTGAATTGCCAATCCCTGCACCATGCGTCAATTCGCTGCAGATCCTCCAGCATTTCAGTACAATTTTCCATTGCTACAACCTCTCGATACACCACAGCATCATCTGCAAAACGCCTCAGTGAACTTCCGATGTCATCCACAAGGTCATTTATGTATATTGTACATTGCTCATCAAAAATTTGTAAGCGCGCGCATACACACACACACACACACACACACACACACACACACACACACACACACACAGGCGCGCGCGCAAGCACTCGAGCGTAGACGTCCACATTTAGATCTTCCGACGCAGCCCAGTATTTAAGATTTAAGCAGCCTTTAAAACAAAACGGCCAATTATAGCGCAGTGTTTCTCTGGCCCCTAAAACGAAACAGCCAGTCAGTCTGCAGCCACAATTTTGATTATGTTCAAAACTTTGCTAAGTAACTGAATTTTGTGTAACTTGCCGCCATGTTCAAAACTTCCTGAACAACTTGGATTGCATTAGCGAGTCAGCCAATCGGTAAATAGTCCCAGAGCTGCCATCCTGGGAAGATCAGGAGTTTACAATCTGATTGAATAGTATAGGTGAGACAACCACACCGGATCCCCGATCTTGGCATCATCCTCAGAAATATCTGAATAAGCTGTATTATGTCAACGAAACAGCCAAAGAAGTACGCCGTCAAGTCTTTGGCGAAAGCTGTGACATGTGGAGGCATGGAGGGCAGCCTGGTGTTTTTATCAGCAGGTTTGTCAAGTCTCAACCTATTTGACTTAGTAGAAACCTGACACACACGTACTGGGTACAGTCAGCAGTTACTTGTCTGCATACAGCTCAGTCCTTCTGAAAGCTACTGCATTATGTGATATAATCCGGGGAATGCCTGAAGGAGATGGAATACTCTGTCTTTTACGGATGTTCTTAAAGCAGGTCATGATAGGCAAAGACCTGAGTAGAACAATGAGATAATGTCGCTCAGTGTATTGTGTAACTTTGCCTATGCAACCAGCAAGCTACAGTCACATACAATACGCATATAAAATACGGATTACAATTTCAGTTGCCGGCCTGTGTGGCCACGCGGTTAAAGGCGCTTCAGTCTGGAACCGCGCGACCGCTACGGTCGCAGGTTCGAATCCTGCCTCGGGCATGGATGTGTGTGATGTCCTTATGTTAGTTAGGTTTAAGTAGTTCTAAGTTCTAGGGGACTGATGACCTCAGATTTTAAGTCCCATAGTGCTCAGAGCCATTTGAACCATTTGAACAATTTCAGTTTCATAATACATTTGCAACATATAGCTCACATTCTCAGATTACACCTTTTCTACATCTAAAAGATGTAGCTTACTGTTACGGTTTACAACTTTTCAATATCTACAACATGTCACACAACCAGACGATTCCAATCACGTTTTCGTAACACATCTACAACAAAAAGAATATGATTTTATTATTTCGTCTACTATTAATCTATTAAATAAGAATATACACTACGCTACAAAATTAAAGGATAACTTCTTTGAAACCCCGTAATTGTCTCCTATTGGGATGTATAAGTTTAAAATTTGTCTCGAAAGTGCCTGCAGTCTTCCCCTATAATGGTGAAAAAGCGTGGCGCCCTGAGACCTTAACCTCAGACTCGACGACGCTGCAAACAGCAACGTGTCGACGCGCGAAAAAAAGATGACAGCCCAGAAGTTCATATGGGCTGTAAGGTAGGTTAATGATATCACATTGGAAGCCAAAATTCACCACAATTCCTCTCAACTCCACCGTGACGTATCATACGATAGGAGCGTCGTAAGGCCCCCTCTTACTGACATTTCAGCCCTTCTTTTGACACTGCTGCGATGGAGGACAGAAACGTGACACGCAGCATTGAAATCATTCTAAGGATGGCCGAGGGAAACATTTCAGACACATCAACGCTCAGCACCGAAACGAAAACGCCTCAGGGGCTGGCATAAAGGGTGTCAATGAAACCGTCCCTTCCTAGATTTCACGGTCCAAAACGACAGTTCACGGTGCTATGAGCAAGAGGACAACGTTCTTGATAAACCTGGCCACTGCTGGTAACCCTTGAGCCTTTCAACCCTACTGTAAGGACATTGGTGGCAGGAGCGGTGAGGGGGAGGGGGTACTTAACAACCTTTGAAAGCGATATCAGCCCTTTGGGAGTAGCGGGATAGGAATTTTTGCTGGACATACGGAGTCAAAACACCAGTGACCACTGAAAATTGTTAGAGGAAGTTTGAGAGTGATGAGAAGCAGAAAAGTGATTCTACATCCCTCCTTATTCGTGTGCCCTGATAGTATGACCGGAGAGGGTTCGGCATTGACACACGTGTGAATAAAATGACAGGGTCCGCCTAAAACCACCCAGCTCTGGAACACCCTCAGTGCCACCTTTGCACCTTTTTTGAGCGCGCTGAAAATTTGACTCGTCACGACAATTGGTATCATCGCATTATCGTCGTATGGCCCCACCCTAGTGTTTGCATTCCTCTGTTTTTGCACCTTTGACCCTACGCGAGAGTGAGTGTTTGGCTGTAAAGTACAGAGGATACAGTTAGTCGAATAAGTGGACTTCTTCTTTTCCACGTAAGTAAATCGAATTATTTACCGTTTCCCTTTTTATATTTCCTACTTGTAATCGAAAAGCAAGTGACAAGGCTGTTATTTATTCCAGACACAGGATACCGAAATATTGACTGATGAAGAAATTATTGTAGGATCATTTCGCGAAGATAATGATGGAACTGTGGGAAGATTGTCTGATTTTGAAGATAAGTGCAAGCTATACTGATTCAGACATTTCTGCTCCTTCTGGTGAAGAAAAGGTGGCTGTGAAAAATGATTCGCTTTACCCAGCAGAGATTGTAGAACCCAGTGGAACAAATAACCTTGTTGTCGAAGGGACCGTGCTAGAGGAACAATATTATTGTCACACATTTCCCTGGAGGACAAGACATAGCGGAAGGAGCAAAAACGTCAGTGCAGTCCTTCTTCCATTACCTCGACAGACAGATTCATTGACACATGGGGGCAGGACAGACCTGATTCTTGTTCTTCGCTCTATACGATATGATAACAAGAAGACGTCGGAGAAGTTGGCTACTGTTGGTGAATTTCAGTTACTGACAGGAAAAAAACTTCACAAAAGCCTACACCCCAGCAGGATATATGATGACTGATGAGCAACTAATTCCATTTCGTGGTCACTACACATTTATGTAGTATTTGACAAAGAAACCTAAGAAATAGGGAATAAAAGTCTGTGTCTTAGTAGATCCTAGAACATTCTATTTGCCCACATCTGAAGCGCATGTAGGAACGCAGCTCGATGATCCATTCAGGCATACTACTTCCTCAGATTAGAGCCCCAAGAACGACCATAACCGTTGCTAGTTGGTATACCTATGTTTCGTGTGGCCAGAACACTGCTGGACATGAATCTGACTTTAGTAGTAACATTACGAAACAATAAACGTGCAATTTCTGCTGCTTTTTCTGCTCAGTAAATATGTGAACGTGAATTTTATTTCGTTTGGTTTCATGAAAGAAATGTGCATGGTTTCTACGGGTCGAGGAATATTACTCATTGTTAACATTATCAATGCACAGTGATGCCAAGATACATGAGAGATAAGTTCTGAAGGGAAAAAAAACAGAAATTGTGACTCTCTATAACTACGCTAAGGGAGAGTGGACAAATGTGACCTGAATTCCAGAGACTATAGTGTTGGCAGAAGAACAAGGAGAGGGCCCCTTGCTGTGTTATTCCACTTTCAAAGCGTCTCTGCACTGAACTCACATGTCATTTAAAAGACGAACATTAGTTAAAAAGAAACAAAGAAAAATATTTGGGAAGGATCTTGCAAACGAGCTTGTGAGGAGAACTGGTAACAACCATGTATTCTGCAATGTTATGGAGAGAGTGAAGTTGTTTGTGACGGCCAGAGGCAAAGAAGAACGACTAAAGTACCAGCAAAATCGTCTGTATCAAACAGAAGAGGAGACAGGAACTGGACTACCATCACTGAAATGGAAAAAATACCACATCTGACCAAGTCCAAAAGAAAAAAGGTTTTCACCGGGTGTGCTACTTGTACGGAACATGTATGCAAAGGGAATTCAAAATTTATCTTATGCTTAGCTAACTTAAGTATGTTGATGGTCCAAATAGCTCTCTATTGTTGGTATATAGCTCTATATATATATATATATAATTTAGTCCAGACACAGGATACCGAAATATTGACTGATGAAGAAATTGTTGTAGGATCATTTCGCGAAGATAATGATGGAACTGTGGGAGGATTATCAATTTGTAGCCAGGTCAAATTGACCTGACGCATTTACTCTGTAACTTATTGCACGTGAGTGCTTAAAACGGATAAATTTGAAACCATTTTCATCAATAAGGAAGTTAATAATTATGTTTAATAATTAAATTCGATTTTCTTCAGTTGCAAACACCAGGTACCATACTTCTTATTGTATGTGGATGTAGATCAAAATGTTTATGGTTTTCTGTGTAGTGGTTGGGTGCCAGGAGGTGCCATATTAAAACTCATCCAAGCTTTTCAAATATTTATTTTTTCCACTGCAGAGCTTCGTTGACCTCGGTCCACATCACAGGCCCCGCATTGCTGAGGTAGCACCCCAGCGGCCTATGCAATGCACTGTGTCGAGCCGGCCTTGTACGCCAACTGCAGACTTCCAATTACATCAGCGGTCACCGTCCCTGTTGACTCCGCAGTGCTCTGCTGGCAGCCCTAGGCCGGCCGTGCTGCTGCTACTTCCATAGCTGTCGTAGCTGGGAATGCGGCGGCAATGACTGCCCCTGTCCCGGCGTCCAAATATGCGGCCCTCGCCTTGTAAGTCTCCGGCGTGTGTTGGGAGCCGAGACGACTGCCTGCGTTAGTGAGCCGAAGAGTGACCCGCCGCTGGCTGGCTGCGGACCCCACTTCGGCCTCAGAGGGTCAAACCAACGACCCACCGTGGACTGGGATGCTATCGCCCCATCTGTTGCCGTGCGTTGCTGGTAGTGTGACACGCCCTGGAGTCCATGAGAGCTGCCACACTTGAAAAAATCTTCTGCCTATAGCTTGCAACATGCGAATTGCTGTGTTTACTCTTTTCAGCGGTTCAATGGTCCCTGTGGCCTCCATTCCATTTCGCAACCGCTGGTCAGCGTAACTTACTGCAATCCAGCCCGCACCCGGCTGTAACTTGTGCACTCCGAAATACTGCATCAAATCTAATTTCTCTATTTAAACTGTGGTGCCGCTGCATGTGGCTTTCACCAGAAATCTGACTGATAGGAATTGCAAGGGTTTGCTACGTTCATCACATCATTACATGCACTTTGCTCATAATCTCCTCTGACAAAACCTAGCGAGGTTTCTTGTATCAAAGAATAGGTACAGGTTGATAAGCTAAGACTAGTACAATATCTCAGTAGCTACATTCATTAAGTGACAATAAGTGAATATATAAATAATGTAGGATTCACTGTGTTTGTACTGGGTAATAACAGTTTATTTGAAAATTATTTCACATTAAAATATATACTCAGCTGGTTTGTGTAAAGCAACGTCGTCTTACTTAGTTAAATTGTAGAATTATGTGTAGCTGTAAGTATTATTTCCAGCAATATAGTTTATTAATTTTAGATTGAATCTATGTGGTATCATGAAATTTATTGTACATTTGTTTCTCATATTGCGATTACAAGGAATATACATAATAACTAACTGCACAGGACACTGGGCAAGCAGTTACACCATCGCAAATATTAGCAAATTGCCCTGTATATTTCCTCTTTGTATTTGCTTAAAGTTAAGCACCAGATCAAACTGTAACACAATTGTAACAAACAGACTTATTTTACATGAAAATTGAAACAAACTGCCCTATGTTACATGAATGTTGTAACAGATTACCTCCATGTTACAGCAAATTTGTAACAAATTGCTTCAAACATCACAATTTTTCCTGAACTGTATAAATAGATGATATCTACATATGTTTACCCATCACATCTACAGAGCAATTGGTTAGAATTTCATCTGTAATAACGGTGAAGTATGGTGCAACGGTTATGATTTGGTGTGATGCTTATCTGTAACCAAATATAAAATGGTGTAGCAAGGAGCAATTTGTTATGATGTAACAACCTGTCCTCTGTGAAGTGCAGTATTTTATATATTTTCCTTATGAATACAACAAGAGAAATTATAAAAAGCAAATTAACATCGGCACAACACCGAAAGAAACATACGACAATGTAGCAAAAGAAGTGCTATTGGTTCTTACCTGACGAAGGCCGCTAATGAATACGGAATAATTTTCATGGCACTTCAGCAGTTCTGTCGAAATATGAAAACTGAGATTGCTGCTAATAATGTTCATAATTACATATAATTCTGCAGTTTAATTAATTAAGGTAACACAATTTTATGTACGTAATTGTATGTATAAGGTAAAATAATTTTCAAATTTATGGCCAGCATCCACAACAAACACTGTGAATAAGTATGTACAATAAAGTTAAATACACTTTATGTAGTTTCTTACTGTCAATAAACAGATATTATTGAGAAATTGTAGTACTCTCAAGAAAAGACCTTAATCCATCCGTATCTAATATGGGGGACAACAGTTTTTGTCAGAGGAGGAAATGAGCGAAAAGTTTCTAGTTCCAAAGAAAGTTCATTACAACCACGGAATCACAAACATTGAGAACTTTTCCACATGCAGTCTGATGCATTGTATCTGGTATGTTCCAACCTAGTAAACATGAGTGATAGTGTTTAACTTTATGAAAATGATCTCATATTTAAAAACACATATGCACATTATATACATATATACTCACAGGAAACAAATCACAACACCAATGAGGAGTTTTGCGGCATAATCAACAGTTTCCAGGTGTGTTTCTATATTTGAGAGACGAAGTCTATTTAAATTTCATGCTGGTCGCTTACGATTAGCGCTAGTAGGGCCACTATCAGAATGCAAATGAGATTTGCTTTAAAAACACGCTGCAGAGGTTTTGAGCGTTACTTATCTTTGAGATTGGACTTGGTGAGTTGATGTTAGTCAAAAATGCCTTTAAGGCGATAAAGACGCCATTATCAACACCTCACTGAGTTAGAACGAGCTCGTGTAATGGGGCTACGAGAATCTGGATACTCCTTATGCGGCACTGCAGAAAGACGTGGAAGGAATGTAGCCACTGCACATGATTGCTGTCAGTGGTGGTCACGGGTATGTACCATCTCAAGGAGACTGGATGCCCACGTGGCACTCCGAAAGGGAAGACCATAGTGTTCAGCGTATGACTGCTGCATCACATTGCATCTGGAGCTGGAATTTGAACAGCAGTTGGCATCATAATGACACCTCGCACTGTTAAAATCGGTTACTCCAAGGAAAGCTCTGAGACAGGCGCCCTGTAGCGTGCATTCCACTAACGACAAACCACAATAGTTTGCGACTGCAGAATATTAGGTGAGATCTCACTGGAAGACAGGGTGGAGGTCTGTTGTGTTTTCTGGTGAATGCTAGTTATGCCTTAGTGCTAGTGATGGCTGCGTGTTGATTAGATGGAGGCCAATTGGGAGTCCGCAATGAACCTGTCTTCATGCTGCACACACTGGACTTACATCTGGAGTTATGATTTGGGGTGGGATTTCGTATGACAGCAGGAGCAGTCTTGTGGTTATTCCACTCAAACCCTGATTCCAAAATTGTACGTCTCGTGGTTCGACCTGTACTGCTGCCACTGACGAACAGCATTTCGGGGAGGGTGGGGGAGGAGGGGCTGTTTACCAAGAAGATAACAGTCGACCACACACCGCTGTTGTAACCCAACATGCTCTACAGAGTGTCAACATGTTGCCTTGTCCTGTTTGATCGGCAAATCTATCTCCAATGTGTTACATATGGGACATAATCAGACGACAAGTCCAGCATCGTAGATAATCAGCATTAACCATCCCCGTGTTGACTGACCAAGTGCAAAGTTGTGGACCTCCACCCCACAAATTGACATCTGGCACCTGTATAACATAATGCATGCCCGTTTACATGGCTGCATTCAACATTCTCGCTATTACACCTTTTATTTATGTACCAGAATTTCATATTTGCAATGGTTTACCTTGGACTTGCATTAACCTGCAGTCTTGCAATGTTAGTCACTTAAATATTTTACCTAGGAATGTATTCACAAATTGTCATTCCTAAACGATAATTATGTTTCGGTGTTGCGATTTTTTCCATTAGTATTCCAGATTTATTAAGAAATATATGTATAAATTTCTGGAACAAGTATTTGAAAACTGAATCATTAAAGAAATGTAAGACTTTTCGTTGAAGTGCAACCATTTAGATTTTTATTTTGTTGACATTGCTTGTGAGATCCATGATCATAAAAAGGCACATTCCTCTATGTGTTTCCATTGTTGTACAGACAGCACTCATCTATGTTAAAAATAGCAAAATTATTGACCAGTTAACTAGAAACAAAAATAAATTGTTATTGTTTTCCAACATATTAATTGTGATTTGAGGTACTTATTCAGCAATCATATGATCTGGGTATGAATTTTAGTGCCTTCTTCGAAATGTGTGAACAAGCATGGACTGAAAACGCATACAGTATACTCGAATTGAGTTGATTTTAGATCCAGCAGCAAACCCAAATAGAGTTTCAAAAGATACTGATGTCAGTAACGGGAATTTTTGTATTTATTTCAGTAACTACATTAATTTGTTCAAAAATGGTTCAAATGACTGAGCACTATGGGACTTAACTTCTGAGGTCATCAGTCCCCTAGAACTTAGAACTACTCAAACCTAACTAACCTAAGGACATCACACTGAAACGTCCCCTTAGAAAAATTTTACAAGACTGTGTTTAAACTGACACACAATATTTTTAGCGCAACGCAATCTGACCTTCAAAAATCCCTACAAAGGAATGGCCCTGACTAACATTAACCTGTACCTTTCACAAATCACTTACCTCACCAAAAATCTTCGTTACTCGAACTACTGCAATACAGCGAGCACCACTACTGCCAGCTAAATAAAAGATTCAAACTACGGAAGGCACTAACTACTAGTAGGCATAGTTAGCAAATGAAAGATTTTAATAGAGAACAAACATTGTATTTACCTTAATAGTCATAATATATATATCAGTTCATAACATCCATTCTTACAAATATCAAAATTCCGCCATTTCTCTCCCCACATCCACCACTGCTGGCGGCTCACCTCCAACTGCGCAACGCTACGCGCTGTTCACATCCAGCTGCCGCTGCCCAACACTACAATGGCAGACAACAATGCAAACTAGCTACAGACTGCCGGCCGCGGTGGTCTAGCGGTTCTGGCGCTGCAGTCCGGAACCGCGGGACTGCTACGGTCGCAGGTTCGAATCCTGCCTCGGGCATGGGTGTGTGTGATGTCCTTAGGTTAGTTAGGTTTAAGTAGTTCTAAGTTCTAGGGGACTTATGACCTAAGATGCTGAGTCCCATAGTGCTCAGAGCCATTTGAACCATTTTTTAGCTACAGACTGCACACAGCACAGCCAGAGATTTTCATACCGAGCGCTACGTAACGTTGCCGATAAGAAAACATAAACAGCCTACTTACAACACACATCCATGCCCGAGGCAGGATTCGAACCTGCGACCGTAGCCGTCGGCCGGTTCCAGACTGTAGCACCTAGAACCGCTCTGCCACTCCGGCCGGCCCATTAATTTGTATTTAATAAAGTAGTAGACGATGATAGATTGGAAAGTGCTATACACTGAGTATGCAATACGAATATGTGATTGTAACCAACTGACTTTACTTTTACTATGACAATATAATATTTGGCAAAGTTCTGAGCTACTTATCACACGTTTTTCTTGTGATCTTATCATAGCTTGCCTGAACTAGCATAAGACACAGAATCTTTCTTACCTTAGTGCACTACCGAGATTATAACACACAACAGCTTTCAGAGTAAGGACTGAGCTGCATGCAGATAAACACGTGTAGAGATTACCCAATGTATGGGGTCACGTATCTGTGAAGTAAGACAAGCTGAGACTCGACAAAACTGCTGACAAAACCATAACACTGCGCTCCTTGCTTCTACCTGCCACAGTTAGTTTTCGTCAAACGCATGCAGGACTCACATGCACAATCCATCCTATTCAGATATTTTTGAGCATGACGCCAAGATGTAGGCTATGAGGTGGTTGTTTCAATTACGCAGTTGAGATCATTTGGGTAGTGATGTGCTTCCTAAGATGGCTGCAGAGGGACTACATAGTTTCAGGCAGTCAGATACTTTTGAACCTGGCGCCAATTTACGAAAAAATCAGATTGTTGAGTTAATTTTGAAACAACGCACCAGCTCCCACAAAATTCAGGTTCTTCCTACACTTTTGAATGGGTCGCTAATTTAGTAAAATTTCAGCACGTTCAGAGGAGCTTGAACATGATGCCAATCTATACGAATTTCAGAACGTTTGGATACTTCTGACTATGACACCAGTCTATAGAAAACTGAGGTAGTTTAGATACTTTTGAACAAGGCGATAACTTACACAAAATCAAATCGTTCGGATATTTCTGAACATGGCTAGAGTAGCGGCTACATACTGATTAGATTCTTCGTTTAGTAACCAGTAAAATTTTGTTCTGTATTGGCCACTTCGTTCTAATGGGCTGTGATTATGAGAAGTGAATGTGTGTCCACGTGTGTGTGTGTGTGTGTGTGTGTGTGTGTGACGTTGTCGCCAAACGTGTTCCTCGTTTGGCTTCCTGAAAGCGAACAAGAGAGCAGTGCAGAAACTGGACACAGGACATTAGTAAGGATCAAACACGAGTCAAAGGTTGAGCATTCTCGTGCAGTGACAGCTATGTTATGGGAACAACTGACACTATAACATTGGAATGTCATTTATTAGCTTTAATTAATCCTCTCCAGCAAATCCGTTAGTACTTGGTTTTCCTAAATTCCTTCAGGCAAATGTCTGGTTTGGCTGCAACCGTCTAACTGTCCCATTCTTTGTCATACTTGATTTGTGAGTATGCAAATGTTTTTGTATGTGAATTGTATATTTTTTGTTCTTAAAATGTAGTATGACGACGTGTATTCTTGTAAAAGAAATCTGTGAGTGAATGAAAATGCTACTACTACTACTACTACTACTACTACTACTGGTGGCTGTGATGAATTCCTCTGCTGCCACAGTCTCTTCACTTCAGACTAGCACTCGCACCCTTCCTCCTGATTTATTTGCCGCATCCCAACCTCTGTCTTCCCCTACAGCTTTTACCCTCTCCAGCTCTCTCTAGCACCGTGGAGATTATTCCCTGATGCCATAACTGTTTTTCATACGTTGCTTTCTTCGCCGATTCTGCAGAGAATCTCCGCATTCCTTACCTTCCTACATGGCAGAATCCTATCACTTCTGAGGTGGTGGACCAAGTTTATCGACTATTAACTGTTAACGATAACCATTTGCTCGTTTATACCGCTATTCCTGACGTTCGTATTCATTTTGTTGACCATTTTTTTCGAATTGCGTGCTTAGGATCTGTTGATACCACTTACATCATAAGGTTATCCTACAATAGCGTAATATTACTGTGAATGTTATCATTCATACTTCCCGCCTTGACATTGTGCTCTTTGTCTGTTGTAACACTTTCCGTCGTATGAAATGTACGTGATCCTTTAGAAGTAACGTAGTTTACATACCGACATTTGCGACTGTAATAGAAGTCTTATTCAGACCATAGATGTCTCACTTCATTGACAAGCAAGTTCGCTGGTCTTATGTTTTGCTTACTGCTTTATTCCTATTTTCTTCCACACAGATGCTGGATTTTTGTAGAATATTGCACTTGACTGACTCTGGACATATTTTTGTTTACTTGATGGGTGGACGTACCCTGAAAGTGTGTCCACTGAGGAAAAGAATATACGGAAAACAGTAACAGACAAGAAGAAGGGAAAGTATGATACAACATCTGTTGAGATATCGGGGAACAACTTCCACGGTGCTAGAGAGAGCTGTAGAGGGTAAAAACTGTAGAGAAAGGAAGAGATTGGAGTACATCCATCAAATAAATGAGGACATAGGCTTCGTTAGCTGCTCTGAGATGAAAAGTGCACATGAGAGGAATTCAAGGTGGGCTACATCGAACAAGTCAGAAGACTGATGATTCAAAAAGCTATTTTCAAAAACCTACTTCCCGCATCTACCTATCTCTCCTACATTATCACTATGTATGTGGCACTATTTCCACTGACTGGCATAAGTGTTCGAGTAGACATTCAAAGGAGAGATGTAGACCCTGATACTATCCAAATACGTCTACCTCCCCGCCCCTTTTCCTCAAATGCCGCAAGGTGCAGTTCCAAGAATGTCTCCCACATTCTACACACTTCGTTCTTCGAGCCGGGTTTCAGTATCCAGTAGTGGCTGGTTAAGATGATCCCTACCTCCAGTCGTCACTGATGTAACACGCCTACCCTTCCTTGCTAAAGAGTCGTAGCAGTGCCAAAACTGCGATGGACACTCTTAAATGCACTGTCAATTAAATAACTGACGTCAATTCCTACCGTACTATCACCAATACACTTAAAAGCAAAACACATTTTACACTTCCTGTTGCCACAACATTAAGGCATATCGAATATCACATGAAAGCCGGCCGGGGTGGCGGAGCGGTTCTAGGAGCTACAGTCTGGAACCGCGTGACCACTACGGACGCAGGTTCGAATCCTGCCTCGGGCATGGGTGTGTATGATGTCCTTAGGTTAGTTAGGTTTAAGTAGTTCTAGGTTCTAGGGTACTGATGACCTCAGAAGTTAAGTCCCATAGTGCTCAGAGCCAATATCCCATTAAGTTTGAGCGAGTGCTTCCCATTTCCTATTCTTCTTCTAACCCTTTCCCTTCCTCTTAGGAAGCGGTGCCATTAATTTCGACAATGGATACAAATCCACAGCACCTCTAGATGGATGAAGGCACCCCATGGGAACAACAGTCGCACGACATCCACAAGTTATATCAATTCAAACAACCTGTTATGGACCCTGATATCGAATAACAAAATCCTTTCTCTCACCCATTACAGTATATGGACTCGCTAACATCACCCTCTGACTCACATGATTTTTTTTTTGGTAACCTCACATTACGTTTCCCCATTCTCTTCTGTAATTAAAGAGGGCTTCTTTTAGGTTTTTGCACCTATATCCACATATCTTCCAATGTTATATCGACGTTACATAATGGTTCGGCGTTTCTCCCCATCTTCAATTTGCCTACATCAAATAAGAAAGGTGTTTTCCCACTATACACCATGTCACATGGTAGCAGACCAGTGCTAATATGGATTTTTCAGTTATATGCTGGTACCACTTATCGAGTGAAGTATCCTAGCAATTATGTTGTTCAGTGTATGTGTTCTTCTGTTAGCCTGTGGATGTAGTGGGCACGTTTGTTAATATGAGATAAATGACACAATATCTTCATCAGCTCTGAAACGAAGTTCGTGCACTCTTGAATGATTATAGTCTCTGGAGCACTGAACATCATAAATCACTTATTTATAACCTACCACGTACGTGAGATGGTTTCAAATAGCGATAGATAGAAAAATTATCTATAGTAACACGTAGCAATTTCTCGCTGTTGTTTGGCTACTTACTTGCAATGAGACCCAAGTTTTCAAAATGTTATCGAATCCCTGGATAACTTGGGATAGTGTAGATTGAGGTCACCTTATGCTATAATAATATTCATCCCAATCATTTTGAAAGATTTAGTCACATCTAGTAAACTCTGTAGCAGCACCACATGATAACTAAATCCACATGTTGTGCATATGGTATTTATTGATCCACAGCTTGCTTATATTTTGTCCACCATTACATACTCTCCAAGCTGGGGTCCTTCATCCTCTATCCTCTGATAATACATAATGATGCACATCCTTTAATACTTCTCCATCCAGCACGGCCTAAGTCTGATTGTCCTACAAAACACATCATATGGAATTGAGAACTGTGATTGTTCTGTCAAAAGTTTTCAGTCTGCTCTCTGCCATTCTCTAAATATAAGTCTCAGTGCTCATGTTATGTCAATCTTTCTTCGAAGTCCAGTTGCATTACAATGCTTCTTACTAAGAATGTGAATCATGCCGCTGTCAAACTCTCTTAGTTTTAATGTCCACCATGGAACTCTACTTGATGGATCTTTCAATCCTTTCGTGCCTCTTCTTACAAAATTTCTTCCTGTACAGGTAACCCAGGATGTACATGTATGTTACATAATATATCAAGACTGATATTTCCTGCTGAGTGGTGGAATAATTTTCTCTGTCCTACCACTTCCTGACTGCGAACACAACCTACGACATGTCTGCTAGCATCACATGATAAAACAAATTCCTTCTCATATCTGGAAAGAATTCCCTTAATTTTTAAAACGTGACTTGACATTCTGCTGTTCATTGCAACCAGACACAGTTCTTCAACAAATGGATGAGTGGTAATCTGATACCTGTAAATTCCATTACGAACTTCCTACAGCAAATTCTGTAATTCTTCAGTCACCTGTGGTGTTGGAAAGTTTCGCACTTCATGCAGCAATCATAGATCCATTTTTACTCTTTCATGGCTAATGATATGTCCTACATACTTTTCTTAACGCAAACAATGTTCCATTTTGCCGGTTAGGAACCGATAAGCAGAATATAACCACTTAAAAACGTCATCCAACCATCGCACCCATATCTTCTGCAAGTACAAATATATCTTCATGGTACACCATTCATTTTCTCAGGTTCAAACCGCTCAAAACTCCATTCAGCAGCCACGAAATGTGGCTGGAGCATTTTTCAAATCAAACAGAATATGCTGATACTGGTAATGACCCAAAGCAAATGTAAATGCAGTCTTTAGTCGTTCTTCAGCAATACTTCTAAATGGTGATTCCACGGTTTAGATCTATTGTGGAAAGAATCTACACTGTTTCAAGCTATTCAGGTATTCCACTGAATTCAGAAAACTTGTGTATTTCAAACAGGTATCCTACTCACCCAATTACAGCATAAAGTGACCTCAATCTACACTGTGTCAAGTTATTCGGGGAGTTCATAACATTTTTAAAAAAACTCGGGTCTCATTTCAAGCAGGTAGCCACATATATACACTTACAGTATGTCATGACCTTAATCGTTCCTCGACGTGTTGGCAGACGTGATTAAAAACATATAGTATGTTTTAGCCTCAATCAATCCTTGACCTGTTGGCATAAATACATGTTTAAAAACAGAGTCAGACGTAAAACATCATCAGAAATTGTATTTGATACTTTCTCCAAAAACAATTTTGAACCATAATTTGAGGAGCCTACTGAAAGTAGGCGACAACATACTCGATCTCTTAGCAATAACTAATCTTGAGCAAACAGTGTACATCATGACAGACACAGTGATTAGGAACCTGAGGCTGTTGTAGCGAGACTGAATACCGTAACATACACCAAAAGTAACCGCAAAATATATATTTTCAAAAAAGTAGATAAAAGTATGCGTTACTTTCCAAAGGGATGGTCTTCATTCCTTCCAGACTGACTATGTGAGCATAGACCAGACGTCAACTGGATTGAAAGAAATATAATCGATGTAAATGCAGAGATTTGTACCAGATAAATTAATAGGCGATGGAACTGATCTCCCAAAGTACATGAACACTGTTGCAGAAGCAATGAAGAAAACCATGCCAAGTTCAAACGAGCGCAAACTCTCGAAGGTTATCAATGTTTATCAGAAGCTCGAAATTCAGCACAGACTTCAAGGCTTCAGGATGAGATTCCCAGAGTGAAACACTGTCTCTAAATCCAGTATAAAATCCGAAAACACTTGGTCATATGTAAGGTACACTAACAGCAAGATACAATCAATACCATCACAACCTGACAGCGATGGTAACGTTACTGATGATACTACTACTAAAATGTACTTACTAAACACAGTCTTCTGACATTCCTTCACTAAACAAAATGAAGTAAATATTCCAGAATTCGAATAATGAACCGTTCCCAACGTGGCTAACTTAGAAGTAGACGTTCTCGGTTTAGCGAGACAACTTAAGTTATTAATAAAGTCAAGTCAACCAGTCTAGATCATATATTATTTACGTTCCGTTCAGCGTATGCTGGCATAATAGCTCCATATTTAGCAGTCATATAGAATCAATCGCATGACGAAAAATATGTACCTATAGACTGGTCATATACAATATGTACAACAACCAAGAGGGAATAATAAGAGTGGACGATCAAGAACGAAGTGCTCGTATAAATAAGGGTGTAAGACAAGGCTGTAGCCTTTCGCCCCTACTCTTCAATCTGTACATCGAGGAAGCAATGATGGAAAAAAAGCAGGAGTGGAATTAAAATACAAGGTGAAAGGATATCAGTGATACGATTCGCTGATGACATTGCTATCCTGAGTGAAAGTGAAGAAGAATTAAATGATCTGCTGGACGGAATGAACAGTCTAATGAGTACACAGTATGGTTTGCGAGTAAATCGGAGAAAGACGAAGGTAATGAGAAGTAGTAGAAATGAGAACAGCGAGAAACTTAACATCAAGATTGAGGGTCACGAAGTCAATGAAGTTAAGGAATTCTGCTACCTAGGCAGTATAATAACCAATGACGGACGGAGCAAGGAGGACATCAAAAGCAGACTCGCTATGGCAAAAAAGGCATTTCTGGCCAAGAGAAGTCTACTAATATCAAATACCGGCCTTAATTTGAGGAAGAAATTTCTGAGGATGTATGTCTGGAGTACAGCATTGTATGGTAGTGAAACATGTACTGTGGGAAAACTGGAACAGAAGAGAATCGAAGCATTTGAGATGTGGTGCTATAGACGAATGTTGAAAATTAGGTGGACTGATAAGGTAAGGAATGAGGAGGTTCTACGCAGAATCGGAGAGGAAAGGAGTATGTGGAAAACACTGATAAGGAGAAGGGACAGGATGATAGGACATCTGCTAAGACATGAGGGAATGACTTCCATGGTACTGGAGGGAGCTGTAGAGGGCAAAAACTGTAGAGGAAGACAGAGATTGGAATACGTCAAGCAAATAATTGAAGACGTAGGTTGCAAGTGCTACTCTGAGATGAAGAGGTTAGCACAGGAAAGAAATTCGTGGCGGGCCGCATCAAACAGTCAGTAGACTGATGACCAAAAAAAAAGACTGGACTGGAAGTTGTGCAGGTCACACCAGCACACAACAAAGAAAAATGAAGTAATCTACCGCATTACAGACCCAAGTCACTGATATCGGTTTGAAGTAGGATTTTGGATCATATAATGTGTTGGAACATTATTAATTACCTTGAAGGAAACGAAGTATTGACACAAAGTCAGCAGGGATTTAGAAAATATCGTTCTTTTGAAAAATTACCAGCTCCTTTTGGACACGAAGTAGTGAGTGCTGTTGGCATGCTATCTCAAATTGATTCACGATTACTACATTTCAAGAGGGCTTTTAATACTGTTCCCCTCAAGAGGCTTCTCATCAAATTGCGTGCCTATGGAGCATCGCCGCAATTGTGAGACTGGATTATTGATTTCCTCCTACGAAAGTCATAGTTCGTAGTGTCTGACCTTAGAGTAAAACAACAGTGAAATCTGGTTTTCCTCGTGGAAGTGTCATGAACCCTCTGATGGTCCTAACATACTTGCACGATTTAGAGGAGAATCTGAGCAGTCCTCTTACACTGCCTCCAGTATATGCTGTTATTTACTGATTAGTAAAGTCATTAGAAGAAAAATATGAATTGCAAAATGATTTAGACAATATATCTGTATGATGTGAAAAGCGCCAATCGACCCTAAATAATAAAAAGTGTGAGGTCGCCCACACGAGCACTAAAAGCAAGCCAGTAAATTTCGGTACAGGCTCAATCATATAACTGAAGGGCTGTCAGTTCAACTACATACGTAGGAATCATAATTACAGACAACCTAAGGTGGAAAAATCTCACAGGAAGTATCGTGGAGAAAATGAACCAATGATAGAACCATTAGAAGGTGTCACAGATATACTAAATAGGCTGCCAACACTATGGTTGCCAGTCCTCCCCTGGATTCTTGCTGCACATTGTTGGATCCTTAACAGGTAGGAATGATGGATGATATAGCAAAGGTTCGAAGAATCTGGTAGAAATGCATGACATAAACTGCTCTGTCTAACAGTTCATTTATTCACTACCAGTTTCAATCATGGACCATGTTCACGGTGAACATTGCATTGAAGGCAGCATAAGCAATGCCAGCTGACGAATGTGCCCGGACAAGGCGCAAAGCTGCAGCAGAATTTTACCACGCAGGGAAATAATGGCTTTGAAGCTAGAGGGGCCCAGCCAAGAACTGTAGACCTCCAAGCAAGTGGTCTGCCGTGAATGGTAGTCCACCGGTCGGGGACCATGGGGCGGGATGGCACGAATCCAGCTGGTGGACTTACAACTCAGGAGGACAACACCTAGCGGCGACAGCTTGACTATTCATTTCACACTGAAGACCAGTGTAGAATCCGCTCCACAGCTGGCCTCAGACAATGACTGGGATGTGCTGATGCGACCTCTATCAGCCACTGTTTCTGAAACGACACCACTTTCTCTCCGTTGTCATAACAGATCTAGGCATGGTCGTTGTGCAAGACATCACTGTCTCGGTGACCCTGTCTTTCCGCATTGTCACGGTACCACAGCCCCGGCTGTTGAGTGACGGTGTAACAACTTCGCCTTTCAGGAGTCCTGGGTGTAATTATGGCTTCTTCGGAAGGAACACTCAAATGTCTCAGCCACTGAGGTTTCTTGCTTCATCTTGTCATGACCTTCTTCGGCTGCAGGACTCCTCACTAGGCCTAGCAAAGCTATGGCGCAACACACCACTCTCTGCAGATAAGAATCTTCACATAACTTTCACATCCTCTTTACAGGCAATTGAAGTAATTAATTCTTTAATAAACGATTACTTACTTTGTTTAGCTATGAACTGAATCAATTAGAATAAGTAATAAGCATGAGAAAAGTCTGAAGACAATGAAATAAATTAATATCTGTCCGTATGTCCCTACGTCTGACTAAATTTATGTATAATCAACACTTCAAAATATCAGCGGTGTCAATGGACCTGCACACGTGATTTTGTAATTAGGGAAGCTGAAGAAGACTGGGTTGAATAGCAAAACAGAAAAGAGAAGGAGAAACCACAATGATTGCTGTTGGCAATTGACTAAATTTTTCAAAACTAAGCGTTTAAAGTCTTTGAAACAGTTTAAATGAGTGCATTCGCCAAAGAGAAACAGACTTTTAATGTGAAAGTAACTGGAAAATCAATGAGTGCATTCGCCAAAGAGAAACAGACTTTTAATGTGAAAATAATTGAAAAACTATGATTCCCTCACGAAGCTAAAGAAGCAGTCCTCTTGGAAACTGTCCAGAGTGTCAGGAACATGCACTGATAGACTGATAGTGCTGCTAGGATTTTAGCTAGCACCATATATATATATATATATATATATGCATAGCACTATCGGTTTCCAGCACTTCTTTTCATTTTTGAAGAAGTTACTTTAAATCAAAATGTTTTGCATCGATGTAATGGTAGAGGAGTGTCGATGACTGGGCTACCACGGTCGCCAAATTTGAGCCGCCTTGATTATTTCATTCGGGAAAGTATGAAAGACGTCAGCAGTATTTAATAACGCGAAATGATATGAACTATTGGATTTGACAAACATGCCGGTCGCACTAAGATGCAGAGCTACTGTGGAGT
Organism: Schistocerca cancellata; assembly: GCF_023864275.1. Taxonomy (NCBI): domain Eukaryota; kingdom Metazoa; phylum Arthropoda; class Insecta; order Orthoptera; family Acrididae; genus Schistocerca; species Schistocerca cancellata. The sequence continues at coordinate 455,006,917 of NC_064628.1, read as the reverse complement.
AGTCGAACTGCACATAGGCGGATTTGAGTTTGCTTACACCAAGGCGGAAAACCGAAACAGAAAGATGCAAGATTTTCTAATTATTTTACAAGCTGCGACATGGTCGCGAATAAAACAATGATCTGAATATAGAATACATTTCCTTTACTTTACGTATATGGTCACAAATTTGTTGTCATCAGACTACCGGTTTCGGTCTATAATGACCATCTTCAGAACTGTTTTATAAGATCTGAAGATGGCCACTATTGACCGATACCGGTAGTCTGATGACAACAAATTTGTGAGCATGGACGTAAAGTAAAGGAAATTTATTCTAATTATTTGGTGTAACTGATAAAATTGAAAATATATTTAACTCTAAGTTAAAGCTGAAAGAGAATGTTCTTCACTCACTGACATATTGACAAGGGAATCGGCTATCGTACGATCATTCTGTCTCCTAACTAAACGGTTATTCAAACCGTCTGTTCCAGGCAGATTTGTTTTATAAATCCTAAACGACGCAGAAAAAAAATGCAAAACACTCCTCATTTTGATCCATTTTCAGTGGTACGAATTTTTTATTACGTACCGATGTGCAACTTTTAAGCTGAGTATATTTTTTCTGTTTTACGGAATATTCCAGACTATGTTTGGTTCACCATTCTTTTTTCCCTTAAAGGTTTGCCTAAAACCTTTTTACCAAATAAAGATTCGATACACCCTTTCCTAGAATGAGTTCCTTTACAGACCGTACTGGCACCGAAACAGAAGACAACAGAGAGAAGGCCGAAATACTGAATTCGGAGGAATAGAAAAGCAATTACAGTCGATTAGTAGTGGAAATGAATCAGCACCAGATGATATACCTATAAGAGGTTGCAAATATTATTCGAAAGAACTTGCTCTTCTTCTAGCAGCAGTTTGTGGTAAATCGCTGGAGCAAAAAGGGTACATAGCGACTGAAAAAAAGCAGGTCATTCCCATTTTCAAGAATGGCCATGGGACAGTTGTACACAATAGACGTCACTCTGCTGTAACATTATGGAACATAATTTATGCTCAAGAACGATGATATTTTTGGAGAACAAAAATATCCTCCGTAATAATAAACAAGGATTTAGCAAACACGTATCTTGCGAATCTCAGCTGTCCCTGTGGCTCCATGAGATCAACGGCGCTGTAGACAACGGCGCTCAGGTTGATTCCGTGTGCCCTTTACTTCAGGAAGGCATTTGACTCCTTCCCGCACTTCCATCTTGTGAAGAAAGTACGAGTTTATCGCGTATCGGACTAGATATGCGATTGGAGGTAAAACTCAACACGTCGCTCTTAACGGAATAAAATCGACTAATGTAAATGTAATTTCCGGAGTACCACAAGGAAGTGTGATAGGATCGTTCTGTTTACAACGCCTATAAATGATCTAGTGGAAAGGGTCGGATGCTCTTTAGGACTGTTCACAGATAATGCGGTTGCCTGTAAAAAAAAGTAGCAACGCAAGAAGACAGTATCGATTTCCAGAAATACCTGCAGAGAATTGATGAAAGGTGCAAGGTCTGGCAGTTGAAACTAACGCACTAAACTTACATAGGAAAAGAATGACACTGCTGTAGAACCATACTATTGATGATAAACTCCTGGAAGCAATACGCACCGTAAAATAACTAGGAGTAAGTGTCCAGAGCGACCTTATTGGAATGATTACATCAAACAAATGTTGTGAAAAGCAGATGCCAGACTGACATACTAGGAATAATCTTCAGGATATGTAATTCATATGGAAAGTGGCTCGTAAGGCGCTTGTTCGACTGATTCTCGAATATTTTTCATCACTAGAGGATCCTTTAGACGTATGACTGATGGAAGAGATGGAGAAGATCCAACGAAGAGCTGCGAGTTTCGTCACGGCATCGTTTAGTCGGTGCAAGAGCATTTCCGAGATGCACAACAAACTCAACTGGAGACATTGCAAGTGACACCTTGTGCCCGCATCTCGTGGTCGTGCGGTAGCGTTCTCGCTTCCCACGCCCGGGTTCCCGGGTTCGATTCCCGGCGGGGTCAGGGATTTTCTCTGCCTCGTGACGGCTGGGTGTTGTGTGCTGTCCTTAGGTTAGTTAGGTTTAAGTAGTTCTAGGTTCTAGGGGACTGATGACCATAGATGTTAAGTCCCATAGTGCTCAGAGCCATTTTTTTTTTTTTTGACACCTTGTGCGTCACTGATACGTTTCGGGAAAGCACATACCTGATGAGTTGCACAACGGCGTAACGACCACGACGACAAAATTCGAGAAATTAGGCTTGCCGATGACATCCACGAGTGGACAGAGTGGAGGGTATCACTTGTGGTATGAGGAATACCCTCCGTTACACACCATCAGGTGTCTTGCGGAGTATGGTGTAGACGCATTAGGCAGAAGTACCCTGTGTAATTAGCAAACACAATATAAAAGGAATACCGCTCTTCAAATCATACAAATTGTTCATGAAACAATCGTATTTAACTGAAAATACTCAGAATTCTAAGGGTAGTAGGAACATCTAAACATTATTGAATGTTTCGTAATATTGCTTGGTACATTTTGTTCCAGCCAGTCTGCATAGATATGTTTCTTGGATTAGCTACGAGATAAATATTCACCGCAACTTTCAGGAGATAACTGACGTGGTAATTTGCTGTCAGTAACCTAGTTTGTCATCTGTAAGAATTGATTAAAAAGCATTAAACTTTTTTGATTGCTACAAATTATGTGATAAAATAGAAATAGTAAACAAGACAGAAATTCTCTAGCACTCAAATGTCACCTCAGTACACAAACTCAGCACGATTTATTTAGATTAACCTGCAGCTTGAAAAAAAAAAATAAAAAAAAAATGTTCAAGTGACTCTGAGCACTATGGAACTTAATATCTGAGGTCATCAGTCCCCTAGAACTTAGAACTACTTAAACGTAACTAACCTAAGGACATCACACACATCCATGCCCGATGCAGTATTCGAACCTGCGACCGTGGCGGTCGCGCGGTTCCAGACTTAAGCGCCTACAACCGCTCGGCCACAGCGGCCGTCGTATACCATGGTCATGTGCACTGCATTTACTACCCAAAAAGAGAAGAGCCTGGTGCCCATGTGACGATTATAGAGCGCTCAACTCACGGACCGTGCCTGATCGCTACCCAGTGCGACAACTAAAAGACTATAGCCACGCACTGCATGGAGCCACTGTATTCATTGTTATAGACTGCGCAAAAGCGTATACCCAGATTCCCGTGGCCACAGAGGACATCCCAAAGACCGATAATGAAATACGTATGTATTCAGTGTATTCATAGATATGAAACACATATGTATTCAGTGTATTCATTGACAGCGATGGCGAGGCATGACAGAATCTCTGACCAGAGAGTTATTTATCGTTGCTAGTCTGCGCTTGACCGCGCGAGAGTTCAGTTCAGTTCGAGAGCAGTAGTTGTTGCGAGTGGACGGTAGTACTGAGCGGACGTCGACATGGGTCGGCGGCGTGCATCCATCTCTGGTCACGATTCAGGACGAGGTATTTTGTTATAGAAGGTAATGAAGCAGCATTGCGCTCAGCTAATAACATATGTTAATTGTAATTAATTTGTCCAAGAATTGCCCCAATAATAATTTCGTTTTCAAAGCAATCGTTTTTAAGAAAAGAATCATTCCAATTGAAACAATATTTCCTATGCTTTTTTCCCAGAATCAATTTATCAGATTAATTATTGCACAGGGCCTAAGGTCAGCGCAGCTGCCCTATTATTGTGGGTTTAATGATTCACGTTCATTTCTTAATTTTTGTGTCGAGTTTCTTTTATTTCAATTTAACGATGTTTTGTGGGAGCTCAACAACATTTGGGTCATTATTATTCAGTAATCTTATGGGGAACTAACTTTTGGCTCGTTTTCATTATCATAGACTTTTCTTTTATTTCTGCTGCGAGGTTACACTTGGCTCTATTACCATTAACATTTTTAAATATTGTCATTGAAAATTTTGCGGGGAGGTTACACTTGGCGACATCCGGACCAGGATCGTATTTCTTTGAGAATCTTCTGAGAAATAGTCAGATATCTGCTCTTATTTACTTAAATATAATTAGGATTTGGCGCAACGCTTTTACTAACTTTGTCAGTTTCTTCCACAGATCATCGGCAATTTGTTGCACTTTGTTGTATTTGTGTTTGTTGCATTTTGTATTGTCTTTGCTTCATTATTGAATAATTGTGATTGATGTAAAAATGCCGCGAAAAACTGTTAATAGTACACCGCGAGGTATAATGAGTGAAATAACCGACTTAAACAACTTGAACGATAGTACTAGTGACACACAATGTAATGATGACAACCCTCCATTTAGTGACAATCAGTGCATACCGACCACTAATGTTAATTTTGATCTTAGTGATGAACACACGAATTCAATTGTGTCCTCTGTTAATTTGACGACAATTGATGACGCGGGGCGTTCTGTTGCAATGAGCGCTGCCCAGCTTAGCACAACCGGTTTGCAAAATTTAAGTAACGAACAGACAAATTTTTCTAACGGAAATGAACAGGATACTCAAAGTAGGAGAGATTTATTTAATTCCGTAATAGTGACTGACAGTGTACATCCGACTGGCAAACCTTTTTGTGAATTACAGAATGACCAAATGGTCACACAAAACGCGACAATTGCAGATACACCATCAAACAGTACAGAGAATAGAGTAGGTAATGTTACCTTGGAACAAATTATGGCAATATTGCTACAACAGGGTAAAAAACAAGACGACCTTAAAGAAGATCTCAAACAAGAGCTTAATGAAAAATTAGACAACAATTCCAAACAATTTAAAGAAGATCTCAAACAACTTAGTGAACAGGTCAGACAACAGAGTGAAGATAACAAACAAGATAACGAAAAGCTCAAACAATACTTCAATGAAAAATTAGACAACAATTCCAGACAACTTAGTGAACAAATTAGAGACGTTGTCGCGCAGTGTCATGATACTAAGGAACAATTACGTGTGGAAATTGAGGCTTGTGCTAGGAAAAGTAGCGAAGTAATTAGGTCCGTTGCTCAGGAATTAAGGGATATGCAAACAGCCACAACAGAAAAACTTAGAGAGGAAATTAGCGCAGTCGGTAAACAATGCTCTGAAAAGGCAACGCAATTACGCGACGAGTTTAAATTAATGACAGCAGAACTTTCACGCATAATGGACGAAAAGATAGACGCGAAATTCGAACAACAGAACACTTAAATTGACGAGCGCTTTAATTATCACTTACAAAACAGTGATACGCGTTTCCGTACATTTATACAGGATCAAAATAAAGTAAAACGTCAAGTCATGGAAAAAATCACTGCACAGAGACAAGAAGATAAACGTAAAATGTTTGCGAAGGCAAAAACATACGTAGACAACAATATTGCTACAGTATCGGACAAAATTAATACCATCGAACAGTTAAACACCGAATTACGTGATGAAATTTCTGATCTTAAATCAAAAACAGATACACACACAGTAGATATTCAAACAGTGACCGACAGACTCGAACAATTAGAACTAACACAGGATTCCGATGACATCAAAGCTGACGTTAAAAAATTGAACGAAACCACACGTAAAATGCAAAACAGATTAATGCTTCTGACACTAAGAACGATGATCAGGTAAAAATACTGACTGAAAAATATGATGAATTGGCCAGTCGTATTGACGTTATTGAAAATAATAATGACAGCAAATCAGACGATACTTCACCGGTTTCGTTTAACCAAACACCTGAATTCCAAAATTTACAGCAGACAATCAATGAGATCGATTCGCCTAATGACACATTGCGTAGAAAATTGTCAAGTTTACAGCAAGAGGTAACTGAGATAAAAAAATATTTCAGTTAATAACACATCACAGCAGACGCCACTTTGCGAACATTTGTCAGACTCACGCAGCACGTATAATTTGGGTAAGCTACAGAGAGTACGTGAGTTAGATTCAGAACAGTCACAGTCAAACAGATTCTCTTACAATCCTGAACCTGTTCCATCATACAGAGACGATAATTTTGATTACAAACATTTTCCGTCAGTGAGAAAATTTAAAGTGTTTAAAAATGACAGAACACAGATTCACCCACTGGATTGGATACAACAATTTAGCTTTGCTTTTCCACCGACTTGGCCCGTAACGCATAAACTTGACTTTATTTGCAGTTTTTTGGAAGGCGAACCGGCAACTCGTATGAGACCGATCGCGAGACAATGCTATTCGGTAGAAGAGTTTCAGAATGCTTTTCTATCAGCGTATTGGTCGAAGACGACACAGCGCGGAATTAAAGATCAACTAATCAGTTTACCAAATTATGAGAATACAAATTTTCCCAGTGTCACGCAATTTTTTGAGCATATGGTCCAACAAAACCAGTACTTAAGTGAACCATATAGTGAATCTGCACTCATTCAATTATGTATTTCTAAATTACCACGATCATTACGTGTGTCTCTTTTAACGGGTCAGCAAAAGGAAAATATTTCGGCATTCAGGGATCTGCTGCAGCTTTTAGAAGTGCAGCAATCAGATTATTCCTTCGTAAACAAAAATTTTTCATATAACAACCAAGGCCAACAAACTTACAGTAATTACGGTCAACCACATAATTTCAATAGCAAAGGTAACAGACGCTTTAGGAACGACAACCACCAGAACTTTAATAGCAGACAAAATTTTGACTATCAGTATCGAGAAAATTATCAGCAAGAAGAACCACATTTTAGTAACAATAGAGGTTTTTCACAACAACAGTAACAAAACCAGCCGGTTAGCATACCTAACCAACAATGTAATGCACAAGGTCAACCTAACTTTAATGTTCCGCCGCGTGCACGTATAGTCTCAGCTCCAACAAATACACTCCTGGAAATGGAAAAAAGAACACATTGACACCGGTGTGTCAGACCCACCATACTTGCTCCGGACACTGCGAGAGGGCTGTACAAGCAATGATCACACGCACGGCACAGCGGACACACCAGGAACCGCGGTGTTGGCCGTCGAATGGCGCTAGCTGCGCAGCATTTGTGCACCGCCGCCGTCAGTGTCAGCCAGTTTGCCGTGGCATACGGAGCTCCATCGCAGTCTTTAACACTCGTAGCATGCCGCGACAGCGTGGACGTGAACCGTATGTGCAGTTGACGGACTTTGAGCGAGGGCGTATAGTGGGCATGCGGGAGGCCGGGTGGACGTACCGCCGAATTGCTCAACACGTGGGGCGTGAGGTCTCCACAGTACATCGATGTTGTCGCCAGTGGTCGGCGGAAGGTGCACGTGCCCGTCGACCTGGGACCGGACCGCAGCGACGCACGGATGCACGCCAAGACCGTAGGATCCTACGCAGTGCCGTAGGGGACCGCACCGCCACTTCCCAGCAAATTAGGGACACTGTTGCTCCTGGGGTGTCGGCGAGGACCATTCGCAACCGTCTCCATGAAGCTGGGCTACGGTCCCGCACACCGTTAGGCCGTCTTCCGCCCACCCCCCAACATCGTGCAGCCCGCCTCCAGTGGTGTCGCGACAGGCGTGAATGGAGGGACGAATGGAGACGTGTCGTCTTCAGCGATGAGAGTCGCTTCTGCCTTGGTGCCAATGATGGTCGTATGCGTGTTTGGCGCCGTGCAGGTGAGCGCCACAATCAGGACTGCATACGACCGAGGCACACAGGGCCAACACCCGGCATCATGGTGTGGGGAGCGATCTCCTACACTGGCCGTACACCACTGGTGATCGTCGAGGGGATACTGAATAGTGCACGGTACATCCAAACCGTCATCGAACCCATCGTTCTACCATTCCTAGACCGGCAAGGGAACTTGCTGTTCCAACAGGACAATGCACGTCCGCATGTATCCCGTGCCACCCAACGTGCTCTAGAAGGTGTAAGTCAACTACCCTGGCCAGCAAGATCACCGGATCTGTCCCCCATTGAGCATGTTTGGGACTGGATGAAGCGTCGTCTCACGCGGTCTGCACGTCCAGCACGAACGCTGGTCCAACTGAGGCGCCAGGTGGAAATGGCATGGCAAGCCGTTCCACAGGACTACATCCAGCATCTCTACGATCGTCTCCATGGGAGAATAGCAGCCTGCATTGCTGCGAAAGGTGGATATACACTGTACTAGTGCCAACATTGTGCATGCTCTGTTGCCTGTGTCTATGTGCCTGTGGTTCTGTCAGTGTGATCATGTGATGTATCTGACCCCAGGAATGTGTCAATAAAGTTTCCCCTTCCTGGGACAATGAATTCACGGTGTTCTTATTTCAGTTTCCAGTAGTGTAGTAACACACGGCAGCAATGAAATAACTTCTTACAGAAAACACAATATTTCAATTCCTATCGCAATGCACCGTATAGGAATGACTGTCACGACAGACGTAAAAACAATGAGCGCAATTATCAATATACGTTTAATAACAGTCGGTCTTACTAGCAACAAAATGATCAGCAACAACATATTCTCATGAATGAACCCGACAGTAGGTATCATCCAGAGCATAATACGTCTGGAAGAAATAACAGAACAGTACAAATAGTTGAAATGTCACTGCATCCTCCCGAAAATAATAACACGTCAGATAGAGTTTGACTAGATACAGTACTGGCTGCATTTTCCAGTAACGCAAGCAATACTTTTGACACACAGAATCTTGTTCACGAGAATGTTATTTGAAAGATGCTTTGTTGAATGCACCACTTTTATCGCACCCAGATCTTACGAGAAATTTTTCCATTGCCACCGACAGTTCTAACACCGCTTTAGGCGTACACATTTTTCAGGAAACTAAAGAAGATGGTTCTACAGTAATTAAAAACATCGCATTTGCAAGTCGCATTCTGTCACCTGCTGAACGAAATTATTCTGTTACTGAGCTTGAAACATTATGTGTTGTTTGGGCATTTACGAGATTTCGCATTTTCTTTATGGGAGACACACTACAGTTTACACAGACCATAGAGCGATACAATTTTTACTTTCAGCTAAATTCACACACGACAGACTAAGTAGATGGAAGCTTTATTTACAGGAATTTAATTTTACAATTGTTCACATTCCCGGCACACAAAATGTTGTAGCAGACGCACTATCTCGTTCTCTCAGCAACAATCAGCAAGACGTCGCAACCAACTTCTGCAAAGCAAATTTCAACGTCATGTACATTCAACAAGTTGCATTTGAAAATTTTATTTCGTCGTCATTACAGGACATAGCACAAGAGCAAAGTAAAGACAACGTGTGGAAATAAATTAAACAGCTTTGGCAAGATAAGAATAATGTTACGATTAGAAACCATTACACTGTACGCAATAACATTCTGTTTCGTCGCTCTCATCCAGACAGCAACAATTGGTTATTATGCATTCCTGACGAACTGGTTAACAAATTAATCTGGTATACTCATTTAAGTTACGCACATTACGGAGCAAGAAAATGTTTTCTTATACTGAGACAGAACTGTTATTTTACGAACATGGTGAAACGTATTCGACGAGTTTTAGCGTCATGTAAAATTTGCCAGAAAGCTAAGTCAGACACAATTTCACATATTCCTCCATTATATCCCATTGTACCTGTTAAATTAAGACATATGGGCGCTGTAGACATTTTTGGTCCGATTCCCAGAACTAATAGAGGTTTTTGCTACATCTTTGTTGCTGTTGAACTCACTTCAAAATTTGTTACCTTCACTCCGTTACGCAAAGCTACTGCTAAAACCGTTTCGAAAGCATTTGTAAAACATTTTCTATTTCATGTAGGGCATGTGTTGAAAGTAATTTCCGACAATGGATCACAGTTTCGATCTGCTATATGGACACGTATGTTACGAGCTAGAAACATTTCTCCGATCTATATATCCAGGTACCATGCTTCTTCGAACCCTTGTGAACGATTAATGAAAGAAATTGGTAAAGTGTGTAGAATTTACTGCCATAAAAAACATATTGATTGGGACACACACATACTCTCATTCCAGGATGTAATTAATTCCATACCAAATGAATCCACTATGCTATCTCCGTCTGTAATACTGAAAAATGTTGAACCACCTAACAAAATTAAAGAATTAGTAAACTTTCCTACATCTTGTCGACTACGACACCATGAAATAATTGACATTGCGCTGAACAACATCAAACGTGCCGCAGAGCGCCGGAGAAGACAACAAAAACAGGTTTGTACATGCCGTGACTTTCACGTTGGACAGAAGATATTAGTACGTACACACCATTTATCTAATAAAGGAAAAGGTAGGTGCAGTAAATTTGAACTTCTACACGCAGGTCCATATCGGATTCGCAGCATTCCTCACCCCAATGTTGTACACGTCGAAACTTTGAGAACCAAGAAATCCAAAGGGAACCACCACGTCTCCAACATCAAACCTTTTATTGAATGAACATACTTTATGATTTATCACACTGTAATGCCATTTCCTAATTTTTTTATGACCACTTATGCAATTATATTTATGTGACTACTTACTGATGATTATCGTATTTTTTATTGGCAAGTGCCCGGCAAGGTAAGGTTAGCAGGTCGCTTTTCTTGTCGTTACACATCAGACCGTGCATATTTGTCCAAATGAATTTACACATTATATGACCATTTATGCAATTACATTTATGTGATTACTTACTGATGACTGTCGTATTTTTTCTTGGCAAGTGCCCGGCAAGGTAAGGTTACCAGGTCGCTCTTCTTGTCGTTACATATCAGACTGTGCACATTTTTCCAAATAAACTTACGTATCTTATGAATAATTATGCAATTTTATCTAATGACATACTAATTTTATTAAATTCTCTCTTCATTAAAGTCTTTAATTCTCGCCTCTACTAACTACACAACATACAAGCTGAACTCAAAGAAGGTCACATTTCCTGTCATCATTTTTTTATGTATATACGATTCTTTCTATATTTTGTTTCTATGCACTATGAAATAGTTAAGATGTAACACACACCAGTTGACTTGGACATTTTTGCCCTATGATATCTCAACATCGTGACTGTTTTAAATTTTTTTGCTGCTGCATTGTGATATTCTGTGTACATTTTTGCATTTGAACACTGTCTATATTTTTTTCACATATTACGTTTTCTGTCATGTTATGCTGTATGCTTGATTATGTTACCATAAACCAGTCATTATTTAGTGAATATATGATGTAAATGAAAGATATTAATCTTTGTTCATCAAATTCAGAAAGAAATGGTGCGTGTAAAGGAAATAAATTAAACAGAAATGGAATTTCACCTACGGAATAAACGAAAGAAGATGCAAACCTTATGAGGAAGAGTAAATGAATCAGAAATAAAAAGCATTAACAAGAATATACTATACACGTCGTAGAATAGCAGTCTTAACTAATTTTTTCTTTCAGAATACGAGGCGATTGATGCAGGCTGTCAGACAGAACTTAACATATAGTTTTAGTGATGAAATATGATAGAAATAAGGAATAGTTGTATAATGAGTAATGAAGTGATTTTTTGCAGATGATAATGGATGATGATGAATAATGATGAAGAATATGCTACTATGGATAATGAAGTTTTTCTTTACAGGTGATGATAATAATGGAATTATGATAATGAAGAGATGGATAATGAAGTTTTTTCTTTACAGATGAGGATGATGTTGAGGTTTATGTATTTATGCTATGTAGTTATTTAAGTATTTGTTGCGGTTCGTTTTGACAGTATATGTTATATTGCATAGTATGATGACTGAAGGTTTTGGAAAGGACAGCTATGGAACACAATTTTATACACATTTCATTACCTGTTAATTCGAAGTTCACTGCTTTCAGGATAAAATGCGTTTCTTCTTTCAGTCTAATAATCCATTTTTGTATATTTTGCAGGAGAAATTATTCATTAAATTATTGTGGTATAAATAGTTGTTTATTAAACCTATGTCGTTTATGAATGTGATCACATATACTCTACTTGTTTCATAATCTTGCTACAGCTGACTCATGACGAATGACGTTACACATTTTCATTTACAGCAGCAACCCAAAAGCATTTTTTTTTCTATCCCCTGTAATTACGCAACGCAATGCATTGCTAGCAAAAAAAAAAAAAAAAAATATAATAATACTTTGTAACTAGGAAATGAGTGCCTATGTTCTCTGTAAATCATTATATGAAAATTATTATGTAATGACTCTTGATGATTTGTAATTAGAAAATGAGTACCAATGTTGTGTGTAAAGCACCACATGAATATAATGACTTCTGATTATTTGTAATTGGGAAATGAGTACCAATGTTGTCTGTAAAGCACCACATGAATATTATGACTTCTGATGATTTGTAATTAGGAAATGAATGCCAATGTTCTCTGTAAAGCACCACATGAATACAATGACTTCTGATGATTTATAATTAGGTAATGAGTGCCAATGTTCTCTGTAATACGCCACATGAATATTATTATGTAATATAATTAGGCAATGAGTACCAATGTTCTCTGTAAAACGCCAATCTATGAACATTATTCTGTAATACTACATACATGGTACAGAAATGTTCAATAACTGGGCAATGAATGCCGCAAACTACTAATGTAATTCTCAGTGAAGTCTAGTATGTAACTTAATGTCCTTCACCTTCTGGCCTGACTACCCTGAATTACTGCAATATCCGTTTGTCCTGTACATCCTCATGCTCGTGCAGCACTATATTTGGTTCTTGCACTAATTCTACGTTGGTGTACCTTACAAGGTCGTGGTGTTGACACGACATGCTGTCCACCACCTTGAACGATGGAGACGTTATTATGGTCCCACTGTTTGGTGTACCTAATGTAGTACCAAAATGACAACATTAAATTACTACGACAGATCAGTGTCGTGGATACACTGATTAATGCTTCAAGGAAAAGAACTGCAGATTGTTTCACTTGGCGTTGTGCTACAGTAGAAAGATATGGACTTTCAGTGCACTTGCGTGTAACCTAAAGTGCTACAACCATGATGCAATCCTTCCCTTTCCTATCCTAATGCTTGTAACATAGTAGAAAAAAGTATATACAGTCCATGTACATTTGTGTCATTTGTTAGTATGATTTGTATTCATTGCCTTTACATTTTGTGATTTCCTGATATGTTCACTACTTCAGTGCGTGTGCACCTTTGTCATTTTTCTAACATGATTTCTGCTCATTGTATGTACATTTTTTTTATTTGCTGATATGTTCTAAACTACAGTGCATGTGCACTTGTGTCATTTTGTTAATATGATTTGTATCCATTGTCTATACATTTTTTTGATTCGCTGATGTGTTCTGTATTACAGTGCGTGTACACTTTCGCTATTTGTTAGTATGATTTGTACTCATTCTGTATACATTTTGTGATTTCCTGATATGTTCAATACTTCAGTGCGTATGCACTTATGTCATTTGTTACTTTGAAAATCACTAGCCACATTCATCCCCCAATAGCAGAGTTCCCAGACACTTCCTATACTTCGCCCATGTTCATCTAGATGAGGTGGGACCGCTTCCTCCATCAGATGGCCAGCGGTACATATTTACAATGATTGACGAACATAGCGATGGCCTTAAGCAGTACCTATGGACAACATTTCCGCGATAACATTAGCAATCACTTTCATATCACCCCGGCTGGCGAGATTCGGCTCTCCGCTCCATATCACCACAGACAGAGGCTGACAGCTCGAGTCAAATTTGTTCACACAGTTGGCGAAGTTCTGTGGCATATTTCCATCACAAAACGACCAGTTATCATCCGGCCAGCAATGGCATGCTTGAACGTTGGCATCGAACGCTGAAGGCTGGGCTAATGTACCATTGGACATCTTGGATGTCTGCACTACCCATACTCCTGCTGAGTCTACGAGCGACATACAAACCTGATATAGAGTCCTGGGCAGCTGAATTGGTTTACGGCGAGACACTGTGCCTATCAGGGGAGTTTGTCGACACAGGCCTACTGTCAGAAACGGACGATCGACCAGAGTTCCTTCGCAAGTTACGGGGACATGTAAGCCAAATCAAATCAACAAAGGTTTCCAGGCATGGTTGCCCAAAAACGTTTCTGCATAACAATCTCAAAAGCTGTTCGCACGTTATGTTACTTACAGACTGCTTCAACCCACCACTGCAGCTACCGTATACTGGACCACATCGCGTCCTGCGCAGAGACTCACACACGATGGTCATCACAGTAAATGGCCAACAGGCCACCATGACACTTAGCAGAGTGGGGCCGGCTTACATTTTCAAGGCGGCATCACCCACCTTATGGTCAAGAGCTGAACGTCTGACAGGTGCAACACCTCGTTTCAGCACCGCCGCCATCCACTCCAGAACTTCTCTTTCATTTCCCTCACTGCTTCTTGGATGTATAAATTGAACAGTTAAGGCGAAAGACTAAATTCTTGTCTTACACTCTTTTTAATCTGAAAACCCCTGTTGGCTGTTATGCATATTGTATATTAATCTGTTTTCCATATAGCGTATCCTATTTTTCTCAAAATTACGAACATCTAGCACTATTTGCATCATTGAACCCTTCCTCCACGTCGCAAATATTTTGAACGTGTCTTGATTTTTCTTTAGTCCTGCTCCCATAATCAATTGCAACATCAGAATTGCCTCTCTGGGGCATTTATCTTTCCTAAAGCCAAATTGATCGTTATCTAAACATCCTCAATTTTCTTTTCCGTTCTTCTGTATATTATTCTTGTCAGCAATTTGAATGCATTGGCTGATAAGCTGACTGTGCGATAATTCTCGCACTTTTCAGCCCCTGCAGTCTTCAGAATTGTCTGCATTTTCCCAAAAGTCAGAAGGTACACCAGCAGACTCATATGGTCTGCACCCCAATTTGAATAGTCGTTGTGTTGCTACTTTTTAGAGATGTCCATTTCTCTTCAACTGATCTGTCTACTGAGCTGTTCATTATCGCAAAATTGATAACCTCAGAGAACTTCCAGTGTCTTTCCATATCCCACTTGTTTGCAGATTGATTCTTACCGACTAGTCTCTTCAACCTCAGTCTGTTCTTCATTATTTCTAAACTGTGGTCAGACTCTACATCTGCTGCTGTGTACGCCTTACAATCCTATTTCCGATTTCGGAATCTCTCCATGACCATGATGTGATCTAACTGTAGTTTTCCGGTACCTCAATATGACATCGAAAAAGTACAAAGAAGGGCAGCTCGTTTTATATTATCGTGAAATAAGGGAGATAGTGTTAATTGGCAATCATTAAAACAAAAGTGTCTTTCATTGCGACGGGACCTTCTCATGAAATTTCGATCACTAGTTTTCTCCTCCGCTTTTGAGAGGCTAGATCACCGTCACAATGGTAGGAGGAAGTAGAACTCGCTGAGGCCAGGTTATCACCTGTGGGTTAAATATGTTCATCAGTAAGCCGGAGGCAGGCTGTAGGTGAAATAATGTACAAATATGTGTGAAATCTTACATCTTACGTAAGCGTGAAAGATTGAGTGGGCGTGTTAGTAGGTTTCTTGCTCCTTCACGCTGAAACTGCCGAACAGATTTGGGTGAAACTGGGAAAGGAGATAGCTTATACCCAGAATTAGTAAACAGGCTATTTCACATATACCTACACATCGAACAATGGGGTGCAGTGATAATAAAGTGTAGCCATACTTCATTAATCCAGTAGTTGACAATGAGAGCACTTAATGACTTGCAACAGACTCTTCACATAATTTCAACCCCTTAAAAACTGTTTCTCGCTGCTTATTCCCAAGAAATGATTACAGAAAAGCAGCATACTGCTTACTACATTTTGCTGTAAATGCAGTAAAACTGCCGCATTTTAAGCTTGACATTTTAAATTACCACTTCTTTATTACTAATTGTATTCGTGTCATATTTTGCAGATAGTATACACATGTACCACAGAAGGTTCCAGCAATATATCATTTCACAACACATAGTTGAGGAGATATGACGTCAAATATTCAGATGCGTGAGAAACTGCAGCGTCAATTATGAAGTTTTAATTTATTACTTCATTAATCCATTCGATACATATTTCGCAGAGAGTATTCTTTGTCACTTGTCGGGAATTGTGACCATCAACAAAACAAAAGCACAATCATCATCCACGTCTAACTTAAAAAGCCCTACTATGGTGGTGATTCGCAGTTCGACGATGGGAGCTTCTCGTTCAAGAAAAATGAATGTCCATTCTTTGCACTGTACTTCTACAATAATAATTTATATAACCTGACACAGATACCATCTAACTTTCTGTGTAATTAAATTCAATTGCTGCAATGAAATCTCTGTCTCCCTTGTGAATCGCACAACAATAAAATTTAATCATTTAAGTTCCATACATTACCACTGAATCATTTTTCCGCTCATTCAGGTCCAATCCGGATACCTTTGTTTTAAGCGAATGTAATTTCACATGTTCAGCGATACTGTGCTCCATGAAGGCTGAAATGACGTAATCAAAGTACTTTCGCAAAAGCATTCACTTTTCAGTTCT
Source organism: Schistocerca cancellata (assembly GCF_023864275.1). Classification (NCBI taxonomy): domain Eukaryota; kingdom Metazoa; phylum Arthropoda; class Insecta; order Orthoptera; family Acrididae; genus Schistocerca; species Schistocerca cancellata. The sequence goes on along the minus strand of NC_064628.1, from coordinate 454,990,354 downwards.
CTGTTGTGACTATAAATAGCAGGGAATCTGCATCTTGCCATTGTGGTGCTGTACGCGTCTGTGCCCCTGTATTTGCTTTTGTATTTGTATACCATTGTGACGTAGAGCTCCTGAAGCCTCAGTCACTTCTCGCCATCCTTCAAACGCCGGCCGGGGTGGCCAAGCGGTTCTAGTCGCCACAGTCTGGAACCGCGCGACCGCTACGATCGCAGGTTCGAATCCTGCCTCGGGCATAGATGTGTGTGATGTCCTTAGGTTAGTTAGGTTTAAGTAGTTCTAAGTTCTAGGGGACTGATGACCTCAGAAGTTAATTCCCATAGATCTCAGAGCCCTTTGAACCATTTGATCCTTCAAACTAGTCAGCCAGCATAGAAAAAGGTGGTCTATTGCAACTTTGAAAGATTTGCCAAATAAATAAGGCCAGCCAGAACTTGGTGATGGCTTTAACAACTCCAAAGCAATCTCTTCTGGATTTAGTGACTATTGTAAAAGTGTACCTTTTCAGCATCTTCCTGACTTTGGACTAGAATGGCACCTATTCCATAATCGTTTGCATTGTTTTGTTTTGTCTTCGCATTCCTGTTATGGAACGCTATTACTAGAGAAGGTGATAACTTCTCTTTAACGACAAGGATATATCCTTTTTGCACCTTGATTCAGGAAAATTTGGTGTCTCCATGTAGAGTTCTTCCATGCGATGTGCCCTTGTACTGAAATGTTTTGTAAATTACCAGCAGTACTAAAACAATCCAACAAAAAGTTCTCACATTATGCATGAGTGAGGATGATGCCTGACTGCATCGCCATTATCTCGATACCCTAAGAGTTTTAATTCCTGTGTAAGGAATAGGCACTTATTTTAATTCAGGAAGAGGTATACTGTACAATAACACTTAATGTGGTTGTTAGGCACCTTAAATGTTCTTCAAATGTCTATGAATAAACGACAGTATCGACTAGCTAGGAAAAACACGTTGCCCTTTTAAGATATCAAAACAGTTGTCCACCATGTGCTCAGAGGTGGCTGAATAGTTGCATAGTGCAAATGGCATATCTCTGAACTCATAGAAGCCATCAGGAGTTATGACAGCAGTCTTAATCTGGAATGCCTCATCAACCTCTGTTTTCCAGTAACTTGGCTGCATGTCCATAGCTGAGAAATACTTTGCTTCTATCAAGTACTCTAGGGTATTTTCATCGCCTGGCAGCAGGTAGACATCTTTTCCACTATTTTGTGCAGTCGTCTTCTTGTCCAAATGCAATGCTTACGACCATTGTTGGTACTTAGAATTCTTTTGTAAACCTGAGTAGCTTTCTATAGCCCCAAGCGTCTCAGTTTATGTAAGCACCTAGACTGAGAACTGGAATTCATCTCGATAGTGACATAATCATCAATGGCAACAGCAAACAACTGCTCAGGGTAATCTTTGTTATGTGTGCATGTTTGAATGCAGTTCTGAAGTTTTGCAATCCATAGCTGCAAGCGATGCCTACAAGAAGCCCTTTTAGAAAATAACACTAGCATATGTCCAGATAAAACGACTGATTCGAAGGGCTGTCATTAATAGTAATTCTTGCAATATACTCGTATGTTCCTGTCAGCTGGAGGTATTTCTCATTACGAGACCATCAGCACAATTCTTTCGTATCACGGGAATTAGACTTTTTTAGCTGGTGACAACAATAATTCGACATCACAGAAAAAGAAGTGCCCGAGTTGACTACTGCCCGAACAGGTATGTCGTCGATGATGACATCGATGAGATTTTGTGACATCTAGGTAAATTTTGTAATTATTTAACATAGTTGGCATAGTGAGAGCGATCTGCGTACTTGTATGCTGTAGATTTTTACCAAATCCTTTACTTTCCATGATCGCAATGTAGAAAACACTGATTACTAGTTTTAGATGCTTAAACGATCAGCTTCATATGAAGACACAAACATGCTTTGAGTACACCATGTGAATAGGTATGACAGTAGCTTCAGTGTTAACGTCCTTATAAGATGACAGTTCCTTAAGAACGTGAAAACTGAAAAGACGAAGTGTCTTAGATATTTTTTCATGCAGAAACCACATATTTGTATTCTGATCTGAAGATGACCATTTAAGTGGTTGAAAATAGTAATACTGATTTTGACACTGTGATCTCAGCAAATAAAAGTTTAAGAAATATATACATCCTCTTGGTAAATACCATGTGTGATTTTAATTTTTTGCGACTATAGCTACATAGCTGGTGGCATAGCTCAGTTTTACTCAAGATGGTAACTAGGTGAGTTCCTGGTACCTCAGTACGCCGGTTCAGAAATGGCGTGTTGGGAAAGGTCCTCGTCCATAATATAATGACAAACTTTTCCCACAGATCGACTATAATCGTCGGCAGTTGACTACCGAGGACATGACTCTTAGCTGGCGTATTGCACCGTAATAATCGTTGAACACCCGTCCACTTCCATGGAAGAAGTGTACGTGTCTGATGTGTCCACAGTGGAGCACCTAGCGTGTTGTCCTCCGCCCTCAAAATGTCTCATCTTCTGCACGGTATTATACTTAGTGGATGAGTTGGTCGTACCTGTGTTCCTCGTATTCTGGGTTGTCGAATGTCAGTTGCGGCATAAAGACGAGTGGGCCGAGTCTATTCTTCACGGAGTGTTTGACAGCCGGCGGAGATTGGTGCTGTAGATCGATACACCTCTTCAACATTCTATATTACCTTTTGAAACGTCCCCTTGGAAAAATTATAAATGACTGTGTTTAAACTGACACACAATATTTTTAGCGCAACGCAATCTCACTTTCAAAAATGCCTACAAAAGAATGGCCCTGACGAACAATAACCTGTACCTTTCATGAATCACTTACCTCACAAAAATCTTCGTTTCTCAAACTACTGCAATACAGCGTGCGCCAATACTGCCAGCTGAATAAAAGATTCTAACTACTGAAGGCCCTAACTATTGATAGGCATAGTTAGAAAATGAAAGATTTTGATAGAGAACAAACAATGTATTTACCTTAATAGTGTTCAAAAGTCATAATACGAGGGCAGTTCAATAAGTAATGCAACACATTTTTTTTTCTCGGACAATTTTGGTTGAAAAAAACGGAAATTTCTTGTGGAATATTTTCAAACATTCCCGCTTCGTCTCGTATAGTTTCATTGACTTCCGACAGGTGGCAGCGCTGTACGGAGCTGTTAAAATGTGCGTTGCAAACAACGGGCAGTGATCGAGTTTCTATTGGCGGAAACCCAGAGCATCTCAGATATTCATAGGCGCTTGCAGAATGTCTACGGTGATCTGGCAGTGGACAAAAGCACGGTGAGTCGTTGGGCAAAGCGTGTGTCATCATCGCCGCAAGGTCAAGCAAGACTGTCTGATCTCCCGCGTGCGGGCCGGCCGTGCACAGCTGTGACTCCTGCAATGGCGGAGAGTGCGAACACAGTCGTTTGAGATGATCGACGGATCACCATCAAACAACTCAGTGCTCAACTTGACATCTCTGTTGGTAGTGCTGTCACAATTATTCACCAGTTGGGATATTCAAAGGTTTGTTCCCGCTGGATCCCTCGTTGTCTAACCGAACACCATAAAGAGCAAAGGAGAACCATCTGTGCGGAATTGCTTGCTCGTCATGTGGCTGAGGGTGACAATTTCTTGTCAAAGATTGTTACAGGCGATGAAACATGGGTTCATCACTTCGAACCTGAAACAAAACGGCAATCAATGGAGTGGCGCCACACCCACTCCCCTACCAAGAAAAAGTTTAAAGCCATACCCTCAGCCGGTAAAGTCATGGTTACAGTCTTCTGGGACGCTGAAGGGGTTATTCTGTTCGATGTCCTTCCCCATGGTCAAACGATCAACTCTGAAGTGTATTGTGCTACTCTTCAGAAATTGAAGAAACGACTTCAGCGTGTTCGTAGGCACAAAAATCTGAACGAACTTCTCCTTCTTCATGACAACGCAAGACCTCACACAAGTCATCGCACCAGAGAGTAGCTCACAAAACTTCAGTGGACTGTTCTTCCTCATGCACCCTACAGCCCCGATCTCGCACCGTCGGATTTCCATATGTTTGGTCCAATGAAGGACGCAAACCGTGGGAGGCAGTACGCGGATGATGAAGAAGTTATTGATGCAGTACGACGTTGGCTCCCACATCGACCAGTGGAATGGTACCGTGCAGGCATACAGGCCCTCATTTCAAGGTGGCGTAAGGCCGTAGCATTGAATGGAGATTACGTAGAAAAATAGTGTTGTGTAGCTAAAAGATTGGGGAATAACCTGGTGTATTTCAATGCTGAATAAAACAACCCCTGTTTCAGAAAAAAAATGTGTTGCATTACTTATTGAACTGCCCTCGTATATATAGCAGTTCATGACATCCAGTCTTACAAATTTACTGTCTCTGATGGACACACGTCCAGATCATCCGCTCTCAAAACCGCGCCATTTCTCTCCCCACATCTACCACTGCTGCGGCTCACCTCCTAACTGCCAACGCTACGCGCTGTTAACAGCCAACTGCCCAACACTACAATATCAAACAACAATGCAAACCAGCCACAGACTGCACACAGCACAGCCAGTGATTTTCATACAGAGCGCTACATGGTGGTGGCGTCATCAATATAAGAACCTAAACAGCCTACTTACATAGCCCCCCTGCTCCCCACAAAAAATTTTGCAATTTATTTGGGCACTGGCCAATTTATATTTGTTAAAATTTTTTTCACAATTACAATAACAAAGAAATCACACACTTGTTGATACAATGTTGGTCAAAAGCTAAAATTTTCTCACAGTCCATAAAGACAGTACTGATCGTTCATCACAGTAAAATTGCAGTGTTTTTCTCAAAGTCTGGGCAATAAAAGTAAATACACATGGAAGTAGCGGATTTCCATGTAGTCTTGAAGAAGTAGTGTTGTCCTTCCAACGGAAAGACACTGCTGACTCTTGACATGCAGACCGGTAATGGGCCGCAACAGAGCAAACTCACAGCAGAGTCAGTCGAAGTTTTGAAGAATTTTGGTAGGTAGGTCATCACAGAGCAGACACAGTGTAGTCCTGCTAGAGATTACGGTGTCAGTGGGCCAGCAGAGGTGCAGACCCACTGCAGTCCTTGTAGAGATAATGGTATTAGTGGGCCATCAAAGGTGCAGACTCACTCCAGTCCTTGTAGAGACGGCCAGCAGCCATCTGTTGCGACTGTGCAGGTGCACAATCACCATCGAAGAGTCTTGCGGATAATATAGCAAGTCTATAAACCACCACTTGTGCACTCACAAAGTTTTTGGAATTAAAACGTGTGCAGTGAAATGTAACTTAATTTGAAGATCTGGTGTCTATACAATTATAAATTTACAACGTAAGAATACAATTACAAAGGTACAAAAGACATCGTTAAAGAACATAACAATACAGATAACATTTTTAGTAATAGGGGCTTTACAAAAGAACAGAAATAAACATATACATCAGTGTTACAGGAATTATGGCATAAGTAAATACATAAAAGGTCTGAATAACTTTCGAAACATCAACTTCACACGTGAGCATTAAAACAAAACAGAATAAATAATGTCTAAACATATTTACAAAGTAAATAACATACTATAAATGCAAATTGTATTTGAGGACAACAGTATTCGCCATCATAGTGAATGTAGCTGAGTATCAGAAAAGTTCTACAACATAACTCTTATCAGATAAACACATAAAGACAGGAAAAACACAAATACACAAGGGTACACAAACACATAGCGGAATAACACAAAGGACAGGTCAGGGTTTGTTTTCAGTGTGACATTTGGTACTGCAGTCCAACCCAAAACTTCCTTTCATAGATGTTTCCTCTTATTTCACTTTTTTTTAATACCTTGTCAATGCATTTCTTCCAATTCCCACAAGTCACTCTCTTATATAGTCTACACCCTCATAAGCTAACTTAAATCTACTGAGCTCAGATGCTAAACTAAGGGACGAGGCAATGCAGCAGTACAAAACAATTAACACAAACAGCAAAAAAACTGCAAATTGGCAAATAAAGCAGCAGTATATCTAAATTAGCAAAGCAAATGCAACATTAAAACTAATATAAGGCAATGTGCAGCAAATAAGAAAAATAAATCAGTAGTAAAACTGGCTTAACAGAGTAATACAAAGTGAAATATAGTAGCACTATGCCTGGAAAACAGCAGCAGCAAATGCTATAAGTTATACCTAAACATGGCAAAGCTAAAGCCGAAAGCATATTACAGGAAAATGGCCATGTTTAATACCTGTCACATCTTAACACTAGAGCAGGGCTTCCCAACCTTTTCAGCTGGCGGACCCCTTCTTCAGTCGAAAGTCCATGGCGGACCCCTAGTCAGTCAAGAGCACAGTAACTCTAAATTTCAGAGCGAAACCCATGGAAAGTGAAAGCTTCTTAATGCCACCCCCACCCCAAAGTACCAATAGTCTTCGGTTTAGAGATGAATGAAAACAACTTGAAATTAACGATCCAATTTGAATTCCCACTGTATCTAGACACTTGCTAGTAGATTTACTCCCTTTGTTCAACACACTATAGCCTGATTAAAATTACTTGGAAATTGACATTTCACACGTTGGAGCTGCCATCCTCCAAGAGCAATCAACGTCAAGTCCAAACTGTTCGCAGTTAACAAGCTGCCACTTGTGATCTGTTCATTTCCACTGATTGGCGACTGTTGTGTAAGGAGTACGCATATTTCGTAACAGTCGTGTATGTGTGTGTGTGTGGGGGGGGGGGGGGGGGGTTCTTCGTGAAATCCGAAGAAAAATGTTCAGATGTGTGTTAAGTCTATGGGACTTAACTGCTGAGGTCATTAGTCCCTAGTCTTACACACTATTAACCTATAACTTCCGCTAAGAATACACACACACACACACACACACACACACACACACACACACACACACACACACACGTGCCCGAGGGAGGACTCGAACTTCCGGGGGGGGGGGGGGGGCGGCCGCGCAATCCAGCAATCCACGATGACATGGCGCCTTAGACTGCGCGGCCGTTCCGCGCGGCTGTGAAGAAACGAGGCAGACCCATCATTCGGGATACAAACACATCACGAAAGAAAAGAGACCAAGGAATTGCCTTTAAAGGACTATTGTGACATCTGTTGTGCAATGTGTGCGAATACATTCACCCAGTTTACATGCATTTCCAAAACCGGATTTCGTAAGCCGATGTGCCAGTTCCGCTTTCGGTTGGTCAGGTAAACACGTCAAAATCGAGTCTGGAAATTTGCTTTTATAAAGCCGTTTTCCAGTTCCACAATCGATTTTCGTGCCCATGTAAACAGTTCGGAAAGTCTAGTTATTTTTATGTCTTTACGTATCTACTGAGCTGCAGCTGTCAGTCCATAGCCGGCAGCTAGCAGGTGGCGTTGCAACAATGTACCGCCAGCCGGGGTGGCCTAGCGGTTCTAGGCGCTACAGTCTGGAACCGCGCGACCTCTACGGTCGCAGGTTCGAATCCTGCCTCGGGCAAGGATGTGTGTGATGTCCTTAGGTTACTTAGGTTTAAGTAGTTCTAAGTTCCAGGGGACTGATGACCTCAGAAGTTAAGCCCCATAGTGCTCAGAGCCATGTGAACCATTTTTTGAACAATGTACTGTCAGTTGGTAGCTGGCAACTAGCAGGCGGCGTGGCAACAGTTTAGCCACAGCTTACAAATTCAACTACTACTTGGACACTAGATCGCGGCAGTCAGCCTCGACTGTAAACAAATTAGGAAAACAAACAAACAGACTCTCTTATTTCTGTATAAGAAGACAAAGCATTTCACAGAACGTAAGACTTTTTTTCTCAAAGGAAACAATTCTGGCAGAGGAGGTTTACCTTTTACAAGGTGGCACGTGAAAAGTCCTCATTTGTTTACGCTTGCAGCCAGTTGCCACGATATAGTGTCAGAGTAATAGCAAGTAATTGTAATTGAAGTATAGACAGACCATATTTTTAACTGAGAGTAAGGAATATATTATAAAGAAATGAAATTAACTTTAGAGATCATTTTAATTTTTGTAACAAAAATAAAATATCAATGCCAACGGAATTCAATTAATAATTGTTTTGTAAATGATAGAAGACAGAAACAAAATTCCTACAGAGTTATAGTTCATTTACGTTCACTGAGCATCTACGAAGAAAAATGCTTTGTTCTTTACTATAGATGAGTCTGTAGGAATAATAATGGAATCCTAATGTGATGCTTGAGGGTGCTTCTGCTGACACAATTTTGAAAAGTTGGGTTCAATTCTTGACAACTAGAGATCAGTGTCTGGTTCTGCATCTAGAAAGCTTTGGTACTTAGTTTTGTGGCCAGTATAGATCGAGAATCCAGATTCACACAAGTATGTTGTGGCAAACGGAAAGTGTACACGTTTTGCCTTTTCAACAAGGGGTTAGTATTTCTTGTTCTTCAAACGGATCCAAAAGTGTGAGTAACAATCAATGTCAAAACTTTATTTCATGGTAGGCTCTGTGGCAATTTCTATCAACAACTCATATTCATTTGATGATAGAATGTTCGGCTTTTTGGATACAGTGAATGGGTTGACCACCCATTCGTATTTCTGCAGCTTCTCATCTTCAACTGTTGGGAAATAATGCTCCAACAATGACATCAAGCTTCGGAGATGTTCTGCAATTTGATGAAACAAATTCTTCCCAAGCGCCAATGTTTTGTTTTTCAAAACCTCCTTGAGAAGAGGAAAACACTCAACCTCTTCCTCCCTGACACTCTCTGCCCAAAAATTGATTTTCCTCTTGAATGCTCGAACTCTGTCGATAGCAGTGACCTTTGTGTCACTTTGCCCTTGAAGTGAAATATTCATTTCGTTCATTTTGGAGAAAATATCTGACAAATAGGCAAGTATACACTCCCCGTCATTCATAAGGTCTGCTAATTTGGTGTTATGCTCCAAAAGGAAAGCTAAGACTTCCAATCTTAATTCGTACAATCGAGAGAATGCATTGCCACATGAGAGCCACCTCACTTCTGTGTGGAGAAGCAAGGAAAGGTGAAGGCTTCCCATATCTTCACGCAGTATTGTGAAATGTCTAGACTTCAACGGCCTTGATTTTATGTAGTTAATGATTTGAATGGATTGGCCTGAAACTTTCTTGAACGAAACAGGTATTTGTTTCATAGCTAAAGCGTATCTGTGGAGAGCACAATGACGACTGCTGCAATTCTTCGCGTTTTCTTTTATTTTCGTTATTGCTCTGAATGTAGGACCCGTCATAGCTTTTGCGCCATCTGTGCACACATTTATGCAATTAGATCATGAAACTTCGTTAGTCCTTAAAAAATCATCCAATAGATGGAATATTTCAGCACCTGTTGTGAACCTCTGTGCTCTGCACAATAAGAGGTCCTCTTCAAAACATCCAGAATATTCATAATGGACAAACTCCAATAAAATCGCTAATCCTGCAACATCAGTGGATTCATCTATTTGCAGAGAACTGAATTGTGTTGGATGCGAGAAACAAGAGTGCCTTTCACAGCATTTGACATGTCAACAATGCGTCTCTTGACAGTATTGTTTGATAATGCCAACGAAGATACAAGCTTTACGGCATTTTCGTCTAGCATGCAAGAAACAATATCATTGACACATGACTTTATGAGATTTTCTGCAATGGTATGAGCTTTGCCTGTTTTTGCCACTTGATAACTAACCAAGAAAGAAGCTTTTAATGAATATTCATTAATTGTTTTTGCATGAGTTGTCATGGAATGCTGTGAAGCAGCTAGTTCAGCACTCTTCCTTTTGAAAAAATTAATGTCTTTAGCCTGGAAATCCGCGTGAGTACGTTCAAAATGACGGCGCAATTTTACTGGAACTATTGAACTGTTCGGAAGGACTCCTGCACAAATTACACACTGAGCTTTACCCTCCTTTCTCTCCATAAAGCCCATTTCTAAATAGCTTTCGTTGCACTTAAGCTGGCTGGCTTGGGTGGCCGAGCGGTTCTAGGCGCTTCAGTCTGGAACCGCGCGACCGCTACGGTCGCAGGTTCGAATCCTGCCTCGTGCATGCATGTGTGTGATGTCCTTAGGTTAGTTAGATTTAAGTAGTTCTAAGTTCTAGGAGATTGATGACCTCAGAAGTTAAGTGCCATAGTGCTCAGAGCCATTTGAACCACTTTTTTTTTATGCTGTGACTGGTCGATAAAGCTCGCTCCGCACATGCGTTAAAGGTTTCAGCCCATCTAGCGCCATGAGCCGGCGCACAAACGACCCCCGTATTGTTGCGAAACAGTTGATTAGAGAAGCCGCATTCTCCGGCACTAAACTGTGTATGCGTTCTCACTTAGGAACCTCAAAGGCTGTTTGGGAATACGACCTGAAGTAAAAGTACACGTTTTTCACACGAAAAAAAATAGTGATGAATTTGATTTTCAAATTTTTCTTCAATAATTTTACTCATTATTTTACACAATTTGGTGAAAGGTGACCGCTGACCACACATTGGGAGGCCCTGCACTAGAGTGATGCATCATGAGAACTTACTCTAGCGACAAGTTACCAAATCGTAAAAAAAAAAAAAAAAAAAAAAAAATATTATGCAATTCCTGTGAAGGGAAATGTCTATTTATGTTCCCTCTTTTTCTTGGAAGAAGATCATAAAATTATTATTTACTGGATCTGTAGGCATAAAATAACTATATTAGTACATCTATTAAATTTTATTTTAACCAACGCTGCAGTGCAGCTAGAAACTAGATATTAAACAAAATGAGCAATCTCTCAACTAGAAAGACAATAGATGTAAAATTTTTCTCATCATTTCATTAGACATTTTAGTAAATATCATAAACTAAGAGCTCCACAGTGCAATCATATGGTTTCAAGTTTGAACTTGTCGTATTTGCGATGCTTTCTACAAAGAAATGTCAATAGTGAGGATAATGGCCTCTCCTTTTTTTTCACCTAATGGCTTTTTCTCCAGGCAGGTGGCACAGCTGTGCGCCTACGATGCATTATGTGAAGGTCACTTAACTTTCTTACCGAAATATTTACGACAGCAGTGACAGTCTCATATAACAAAAAATTAACAGGTTGAGAATTTGTGTTACAAATGTGTGGAAACAAAATCCTATAAATATAGCAATGTCCAAAAAATTTTCGTCAGCATTGTAATACATTCACGCATTTACACACATTTCATAACTCTTTAAGTACGATTCTTGGTTTCCAACATACTTTTTCACAAATCAGCATCCCTAACCACTACTCATTATTCCTTCCCTTATTACACATATACATATTCGTCGACATTCTTCAATATTTCGTCATTATAAATATATAGCATAATCAAATTCCTCATATAGCATCAGCTTATTGATCATAAACATACCTCAATAGCATAATACACATCGTCGTCGTAAAAATAACATCATAACACCTCAGTCAAATCTCAAAAACGTCGTAGCTTTCTGCAATAATGTCAAAATCTAAAAAAAAAATTCTCTGCTCATTTCAATAGTGTCATCTACCTCAAACGTACTTTAGAAATCATGATCCCATACCAAATACATCATTCAAAGCTCTCATAGTATCACAATGGTTGCGAAAAAGTATGAACAGTTCACAAAGTAAAGACGAAATACAATGTCATAAGTATAAAGTTATCGAACTGTGTAAATACATAAACATCTGTCACTGATGTAGTAAAATAAATGTTTGTCTCTCTCAGTTAAATGATCAGATAGCTGTGTAAGTCTGTGTTACAGAAATATGGTACCGGTGTGTAAAGTTGTATAAGCAAATATCATATTAGCTAGGGCTCCTTGTGCTTGCCAAACACATGGTACACAAAGTAAGCGTATACCCCCCCACCCTGAGGATTAATGTAATTATACCCTCAGGTGTTACAGATTACAGCAACGGAATGAAAAAATATCATGGAAAACCTTTGTATCATTGTAATACAAAAATCTTTAAAAATAAATGTCTTAAGTACAAAATTAATCACTCAAATACGTGTACTGCCGCGCTAAATTGTGCATCTTGTTGTAACATAATCTCTGTCATTACTTAAGGATAAAAAATGTTCCAAGTGTCGTAATTATCGTCATCTGTAAGCAAAGTTCTGTGGAAGTCAATGTATTCACCTCATCATAAACAAAAGCGAAATGTTTTGCGTATTGATATCGTAGTTATTACGTATAGCACAGTGATCAAGAAAGTACTACACTGTAACGTATTGTTGTGCTACGAAAAAGGCTGTCTCGTGGTAGCTATACCACAAAAGTTTCTACTAAAGCATGTTTTACTTTCCAGAAGAATTCAGAGAAACTGTGAAGATATAAAACAGATACAGCATAAAAGCAACAATGTAAATTGTGTCACACATTAGTAGCGTCGTGATATAATCGTGTAGCTGTCAAAGAAACCAAATACTAAGTCATCTTTAATCTCACAGAAAGTACTTCAAATAAAGAATGTCTTTTCAAGTAAACCAAAATGTTGCATTAAAATCTCATTAGCAGTATAAGTTCTAAGTATGTAAGCCTTATAGTCGTTACATAATCGTGCAACTTATAAGCAAGAATGCACACACACAATAACACTGTTTCGTCTGTTCACTATAACAATTCATTCGTAATTGCTGTCTAAATAAGTTCCCTAGGTTCTTGACTGGATAGTTAATTTTAAAACACAGGGCATGGTAACAGTTTCTAAGTGTGACAAAGAGTACTAGTAACGTGAAGTGAAAAATTTTATAGCAAAGACTAAGTTAAAAAGCAGATTATCTCTCAATAAGTGGTTTTACATGTGAAATGTGGTGCAATCCTTTACCGTTTCTAGTGGGCAGAGTTTCAACTTGAAAGTAATTATCATGTTGTACATGTCGGTAAGGAATGCTACAATTTTTCTCAAGGTTAACGTCTATGTTATTTTTCGCTGAGCCAGTCGGCGCACGTGGCTACCTGCGGTGTGAGTCATTGTCAGTCTCTTTGTTGGCGCATGTCGTTATTGGGATTTGGAGATATAACTTCTACAAATTCACTTTGCCAAGAGGGCCCAGCCCTGTTTGAATCCTGCAAGTTCTGATGAAATTCAGGTCTGTCGTTATGAATATATCGTCTGTCGTAATGTCGGCAGTTCCTGTATTTTCTTTCTTGTCGGTTAAGTGATGGAGAATTTCTCCCTGAATTATCACTGCACGATGGACCGTTGTGTCAGAAGTTATTCTGTCTCCTGTGATAATAATAGTTCTGGTTGTCATATTATCTGTTTCTGTGATTGTCTCTGTCACATTCATTACTACGGAAATGCGATATTTCTTTGTAACTACTACTCTGCCAGTGGTTGTCATATGGGTGGTGTCTGTCTTTTCCACGATTGTGTTGTAAGAATAGCCTTGTCGTGTCCAGTTATTATTTCTTTCATCCCGTAATTATGATGGATGTGACCTGTAATTTTTGTGCTCCTGTTTTCGCGTTCCGCGATAGACAGTGTCAATTTGTAATTCTTTTAAGAGTCCCTCAAAAGCTTCAATGTCATCTTTGAAACGTCCTGCCAAAATAATATGTCGTAAATGTTCAGGTAATTTGATTAAGCAAATGCGGATGAGTTCTGAGGGGCTGTACGGGTTTGAAAGATACTGATTCTTATGTAACATGTGTTCGAAATATTTGACAAGACTAGAAAATTCCGATTGTTCGAAATGTTTATCATTATGATGCTATGTTTTACTAGGTCTTGTGTAGCTTGAGACCAATATGCTGAGAGGAAGACATGATAAAATTCTCCTTCACTGTGACAATCGTGAATGACCGATCGCATTCTTACAGCTGGTTCATTCTCTAAGTAGTCACACATAAATTCTAACCTGTGCTCCAATGACCAGTTGGGAGGAAAACAATGAGAGAATTGATGAAGCCATGCTTGTGGATGATTGTCGTTGCCAGAATTCTTAATAGTTTTGAATTTACGTGTAGTTATGAACAACTTATAGTCAAAATCATCATGTCGGCGAGTCGCATATCGGTTATTGTTACTTCGTTTCTGCGGTTCAATCTCAAAATTCAGTGCGCCTTGCCAATTTCTTTCATAATTTCCGAAATGCCCTGTGTTATTATTTTGTTACTTTTCCGTATTTCTAATTCACTCTTCCCGTGTTGGAGCGCGATTTTCCTCTGAAATATGTAATTCTTGTATTACCTTTGTCAACTGATCTTGTACTTCCCGGATTTCTCTTTTGTATTGTGTATTGATTTGATTTTGATTTTGTTTGAATTTTCTAATTTGTTGATACTCTTCTGTGTCAGTGAAGGCTTCGGGTATTGTGTCATTCATATCATCATCTACCTTTGTGGATAAGTTGGTGAACTGATCCGAAAGTTAGGCTACTTTCTCCGATAGACAACTTATTTCCTCAGTGTGTTTTTCTGAACCAAGTTTCAGTGTGTCCATTTGTGTTGAAATCGTGTCTACTGTGTCCTTTAAGTTTTCCTGAGTTTTTGCAAGTTGCATAACCGGATTGGTAGATGCAACTGTGTCAATTTTAGCTTGCAATCTGTCGTGATTTTCATGAACAATAGTTTGCAGTTCTTTTATGGCTGCTTCGTGATTCTGTAATGCATTTTCATGATGCGAAAAAGTTTGGTTGGAAATGCTCACAAATTTGTGTTTTTACGTCATTACAGACTTTTGACATTTCGATCCGATTTTAAGTAACTCAGTAGTTAAACCTTCACGTGTTTGTTCAAGTGTGGTGTCTAACTTTTGAAGCTGTTGCTGTGACTGTTTTTTATTTTGTTCCATTGCGTGTAACTGTTGCTGTGTTTTCTCTGGTGTTGTTCCAACGTGTCTAACTTTTGAAGATTTTGTTCCATTGTGTCTAACTTTTGAAGATTTTGTTCCATTGTGTCTAACTTTTGCTGTGTTTGTCTCTGATTTTGTTACATTGTGTCTAACGTTTGAAGCTTTTGTCCCATTGGTTGCATTAATTGTAATAACAACGCACTGCTGTCTGAAACATGTTCCCCAGTGCTATTCGGCAGTGCATTTGGACCGGCAATATTCGCATTTTGAAAAGCAGAAAATGTGTCTTGACTTATTCGAGAAAACGGTGAGGACGCAAAACCTGAATCTACAGTATTTGCAAGATTGTGTCCTGTCATTTCGGATTCCTGAGCTGAGCTGTTGCCGACCGATCTATCGATAATGCTTCTCTGTTCACTAATTGTTTCACTGTTAACACCATTAATTGTTGCCTGGTCCATTTCCCTATGCACAGTTACCAACTTACTATTCTGAGTATTTGTTAATTCATTACACAGTGGTTCTAACAGACTACTCTCGTCTTCACTGTCAGTTTTTAATTTACTTTGGAGCCTAGTGTTACGTTTTTCACACGCCATAATTATCACGTATTTCACACGATAACAAGAAAAACACAATTTGAAGAGCAAAAACAAGAAAACACATTAGCATAGCACTGAAAATAATATCTCGTTAATTGCAAGCGCAGCTGCGAAATACTTGGTGCAAATCTACATGCATGCCAGAACTGTTTTACTGTACAACAGTGAAAGACTGCAACTACAAAGGAGAATCTCTCTACAATTACGCGCTAGCAATAAACATAAGCTACACTAATTACACAAAGTACAAGAAAAAATCAGAAGACTCCAGTGAAGGTATCCTCGGCTAAGGGTCGACATATGTAACGTCCCCTTAGAAAAAATTAATGAATTACTGTGCTGATAAACATCTTATGTTATTTGATTTTCAAACAGCTGAGTAAAACTGAACGTACTCAGACATTCACTAAAGTGACACACAATATTTTTAGTGCAACGCAATCTGACTTTCAAAAATCCCTACAAAAGAATAGCCCCGACTAACAATAACCTATACCTTTCATGAATCACTTACCTCACAAAAATCTTCGTTACTCAAACTACTGCAATACAGCGTGCGCCAATACTGCCAGCTGAATAAAAGATTCTTACTACTGAAGGCACTAACTACTGATAGGCATAGTTAGAAAATGAAAGATTTTTATAGAGAACAAACAATGTATTTACCTTAATAGTGTTCAAAAGTCATAATACACTCCTGGAAATTGAAATAAGAACACCATGAATTCATTGTCCCAGGAAGGGGGAACTTTATTGACACATTCCTGGGGTCAGATACATCACATCATCACACTGACAGAACCACAGGCACATAGACACAGGCAACAGAGCATGCACAATGTCGGCACTAGTACAGTGTATATCCACCTTTCGCAGCAATGCAGGCTGCTATTCTCCCATGGAGACGATCGTAGAGATGCTGGATGTAGTCCTGTGGAACGGCTTGCCATGCCATTTCCACCTGGCGCCTCAGTTGGACCAGCGTTCGTGCTGGACGTGCAGACCGCGTGAGACGACGCTTCATCCAGTCCCAAACATGCTCAATGGGGGACAGATCCGGAGATCTTGCTGGCCAGGGTAGTTGACTTACACCTTCTAGAGCACGTTGGGTGGCACGGGATACATGCGGACGTGCATTGTCCTGTTGGAACAGCAAGTTCCCTTGCCGGTCTAGGAACGGTAGAACGATGGGTTCGATGACGGTTTGGATGTACCGTGCACTATTCAGTGTCCCCTCGACGATCACCAGTGGTGTACGGCCAGTGTAGGAGATCGCTCCCCACACCATGATGCCGGGTGTTGGCCCTGTGTGCCTCGGTCGTATGCAGTCCTGATTGTGGCGCTCACCTGCACGGCGCCAAACACGCATACGACCATCATTGGCACCAAGGCAGAAGCGACTCTCATCGCTAAAGACGACACGTCTCCATTCGTCCCTCCATTCACGCCTGTCGCGACGCCACTGGAGGCGGGCTGCACGATGTTGGGGAGTGAGCGGAACACGGCCTAACGGTGTGCGGGACCGTAGCCCAGCTTCATGGAGACGGTTGCGAATGGTCCTCGCCGATACCCCAGGAGCAACAGTGTCCCTAATTTGCTGGGAAGTGGCGGTGCGGTCCCCTACGGCACTGCGTAGGATCCTACGGTCTTGGCGTGCATCCGTGCGTCGCTGCGATCCGGTCCCAGGTTGACGGGCACGTGCACCTTCCGCCGACCACTGGCGACAACATCGATGTACTGTGGAGACCTCACGCCCCACGTGTTGAGCAATTCGGCGGTACGTCCACCCGGCCTCCTGCATGCCCACTATACGCCCTCGCTCAAAGTCCGTCAACTGCACATACGGTTCACGTCCACGCTGTCGCGGCATGCTACCAGTGTTAAAGACTGCGATGGAGCTCCGTATGCCACGGCAAACTGGCTGACACTGACGGCGGCGGTGCACAAATGCTGCGCAGCTAGCGCCATTCGACGGCCAACACCGCGGTTCCTGGTGTGTCCGCTGTGCCGTGCGTGTGGTCATTGCTTGTACAGCACTCTCGCAGTGTCCGGAGCAAGTATGGTGGGTCTGACACACCGGTGTCAATGTGTTCTTTTTTCCATTTCCAGGAGTGTATATATAGCAGTTCATGACATCCAGTCTTACAAATTTACTGTCTCTGATGGACACACGTCCAGATAATCCGCTCATAAAACTCCGCCATTTCTCTCCCCACATCCACCACTGCTGGCGGCTAACCTACAACTGCACAACGCTACGCGCTGTTAAGAGCCAACTGCCCAACACTACAATATCAAACAACAATGCAAACCAGCCACAGACTGCACACAGCACAGCCAGTGATTTTCATACAGAGCACTACGTGGCGGTGGCGTTATCAATATAAGAACCCAAACAGCCTGCTTACACTTTTAGCGTAGGGGATCAACATTCGTGGCCGCAAGATATTTCTAACTGACATAACGTTATGTATTTTCTAACAACCCTACCACAATAAAGGTCAAAAATTAATTATGATTGTAGTGTTGCTCATGCTGCTAAGTATTGCATTTTCGAGCAACAACATACATTGTGTGGCAGGTGTCATTAGAGCACAGTTAATAAAGTCATTTCTCGATATAATGGATAAACTAGGCACTCATCTTTTCGTGTTTCTCCACACTGGTCTCGTTGTGAAGTCATGGCTCAATCGTCAAAAATCTAGATAGTGATGATTCCAAGCTCGGATGCAAATAGGCCTAGGTGTTATTCTGCGATATTCAAAAGTAGATGTGTTTCGTAAACCAGTCTTGAAGATTAAACTTTTACAAGTTAGGACAATGGTGATGTAAAAAAGTATTCATCGCTCCGAATTTAAGTTACACTTCTTTTTTATTACTTTTGTTGCAATATCACGTAACTCCTTATAAAACATCACTTCACAATATAAAACATACTTGAACATATCT
The DNA here is from genome assembly GCF_023864275.1 of Schistocerca cancellata. Taxonomy (NCBI): domain Eukaryota; kingdom Metazoa; phylum Arthropoda; class Insecta; order Orthoptera; family Acrididae; genus Schistocerca; species Schistocerca cancellata. The sequence continues at coordinate 454,971,973 of NC_064628.1, read as the reverse complement.
TCCTCACTGTTAAAGTTCACATTTCGTAAACTGACTACAATTTGCGTCTTTTTAACATGACGACCAAAGCTTGACTCTCTAAAAACCCCTTACGCGCCCCAAAACTCAGAGTTACAAGTACGTCAAAGATCATAGTGACAAAAGAAAGACTACACATAAGAATAATATCATTGCAATATATATATATATATATATATATATATATATTGTAACACCGTATATATATATATATATATATATATATATATATATATATATATATATATATATATATATATTCGGTGTTACAAAAAGGTACGGCCAAACTTTCAGGAAACATTCCTCACACACAAACAAAGAAAAGATGTTACGTGGACATGTGTCCGAAAACGCTTGATTTCCATGTTAGAGCACATTTTAGTTTCGTCAGTATGTACTATACTTCCTCGATTCACCGCCATGATTTCATACGGGATACTCTACCTGTGCTGCTAGACATGTGCCTTTACAAGTACGACACAACATGTGCTTCATGGACGGTGGAACTACTCCTGCACATTTCAGTCGAAGTGTTCGTACGCTTCCAAACAACAGATTCTGTGACCGATGGATTGGTAGAGGCGGACCAATTCCATAGCCTCCACGCTCTCCTGACCTCAACCCTCGTGACTTTTATTTATGGGGGCATTTGAAAGCTCTTGTCTACGCAGCCCCGGTACCAAATGTAGAGACTCTTCGTGCTCGTATTGTGGACGGCTGTGATACAATACGCCATTCTCCAGGGCTGCATCAGCGCATCAGGGATTCCATACGACGGAGGGTGGATGAATGTATCCTCGCTAACGTAGGACATTTTGAACATTTCCTGTAACAAAGTCTTTGAAGTCACGCTGGTACGTTCTGTTGCTGTGCGTTTCCATTCCATGATTAATATGATTTGAAGAGAGGTAATAAAATGAGCTCTAACATGGAAAGTAAGCGTTTCCGGACACATGTCCACACAACGTATTTTCTTTCTTTGTGTGTGGGGAATGTTTCCTGAAAGTTTGGCCATACCTTTTTGTAACGCCCTAACACCCTATATATATATATATATATATATATATATATATATATATATATATATATATATATATATATATATATATATATATAAATCAGATCTGAATGTTGTCACAGAAATATGTTAACTATTTTACAGAAACACAGTAGAATATTGCTGGTATCGATAGGTTGAGGTGAAGTGTCGTAATGGTTACGTAATTCAAGTACCATTACAATCTCTTCTCTTACCACTTGGCGTATGACCGATGTGACATCATGGTGGTCTTCCAAAACTGCCGTGCGGACCACATTCGACAGGTGGTCATACCTCTCTTTTTTCTGTTGGTTTTCCTGGATGTGCTGACAGAACTTGATGACTTCCTAGGTAGTTATCATTTATCAAAAGATATCTTCTGCTAGTCTAGAATTTTTCAGCTCCTGTCATATTGGGATTCCCAATGTGGCGCAGGACCAAAAAATTAGGTATATAAGACTGTGTCGTTTCCCCGTGACATTGTGACCTGTTCTTCAGTTGTTCTTCCGCTACGAGGACCACTGCTACTGACTAGCTTATTTATGTTGTTCTCCATCCAAGCGAAAGTATACATTTTCCAAAACATATCTGACGACTCGGCCGAGTCTTTCAGTCATTTTTTCGAGTCTTTGCCAGCGTCCTCGGAGAACATTGATGGATGCCAGATGTGTTGCTGACATATTGCTGGCTTGCAATCCGTTAATCTCATGATTATGCGGGCTTTGGGATCGAGGTATGACTATTCGGGTTTCTGTCAGTGTTAGCGATAGCGATGGCTTTTAAGTTGCGTTGTTAGAGCTACAGTATCTCCACCAAATAATGTCTCGTCGTACCCATAATGTAATCGAAATCAGAAAGCAGGATCGTCAATGAAGTACAACACTTAGCTGTGAACGAACGTTTATCACAGACATCAACGTAGCGGCAGAACAGTATTCCTGGACGGCTGGTGCTGCTATTTGTACAAACGCCAAGTATTCCAAATAATGCGAACGTTATTACAAACACAAGAGTTTTCGAGAACCTACTAGATATGTTACGTACTGACTATTTGCTGGTGATCGGGTTGGAACTGGTGACCTGCCGCATGTCGACCACTCGTTTCACAATGCAGCGAGCTGTGCTGAATGTAATGTGGGGTAGCAGTTTGCATCGATGGCTGGCGTGCTGCCGACCGTCATTTCTATTCCGATCACCGTCGAACAAATACTATTTACTGTTTCAAGAATCTCCTCGAATTTTCTTTCGTTTACAATGTTTCGATGATCTTGAATAATCGATGTCTGGAAATGTATAATTAAGGATTGGTTTTATTTTCACGTCTTATAAATTGTGGTATATTAAAGAGGTTTAGTTAGTTTTTTTTTACCTATTTGCAGGGTGTTCCAAATGATCATTACAGTTTGTATCAAGTCTATTTCAGAAGTGGGGATCGATAGAAATATGCCGTTTACTGCGTAATGTTCACACACAATCACCTAATGTTTTGTTTTGTTTTGCTTCTGCAAGTTAGCTATTGATGGAAATGTGCAAACCCCTAGCAGATGGCAAGATCTGTGGAGTGGTTGATGGAGGCACATTACTGAAGCACATCACCATCACGTGAGAGGTAGAGTTCCGGGCGTCCGAGCGTGAGTAATGCAGCTGTGGAATTTATGCAACAGGCATTTATGCGGAATCCAACCAAATCAGTCCTCCAAGAGTCTCATCAGTTGCATCTACCGCCAAGCGCAGTGAACAGGGTGCGACAAGAGAGACTGACGCTTCAGGTCCACAAAGTGCAGTTTCTGTGTGCACTTCAGTCTGATGACGGGCCATAGCGGAAAGTACTTGCCATAGAGATTCTAAGTCGCATCGGCGACGAGCCAAACGATCTGCAAAAGGTGACTCTCAACGACAAATATTGCTTTCATGGGTCCCAGATGGTAAAGCAAAACAGTGTGATGATCTGGATCTATCAGAGCCCCTACTTCAGCACGGAAATCGTGCACGACAATTCAGTGTTAAATCTTTAGTGTGGTGTTTGTAGTCTGCTTCATGACAGTTTGGTGGGACCGTCCGTCTTTGCAGTGGCGTCAGTAACCTCGACTGTTTTTTCTGGATATGTGGAACAGTTGGCTTTTCCACAGGTCGAAGAACTGCAGCCTGACATCATGCCGCAGCAGGACGGTGGTGCCTTCCCTCGCTGGGTTTCGATCGTCGTTAAGGCTTTGGACGACGCATTTACATGTCCTTAGATTTACAGAGAAGGACTCATTTTCTGGTGCCAAGATCTCCAGTCCTCATTACATGTTTTCCTTGGGGCTTTGTGAAGGATGCTGTCTACCAGACGCAGGCGCGGGGCCTGCAGGAAGCACCAGCTCGCATCAGAGCAGCAAACGCTGAGTTTAATGAGAACATGAAGCCCTGATATGTAGCGGACCGGAATGTCGCTCAGATATCTCTCATGCGACATATGGCGTGTATATTGAAATGTGTGAAACGGCTACTAAAACTTCAGGAATCTGTGAACATAATGCCTCAAACTGCATCATTCTACCTATCTTAAATATTTGTGATCGAAACTACGAATGTCATTTTCGTACACCCTGTGTGGAATGGTTGTACTTGACTATATAAGGAAGGTTTTAGTTCAGAATTTACTTATATGGATGTGCCTCTGGTCTTGACTCCTCCATGCTTGTATGTTGGAACTTCAGCTCTATCACAATCGGACCAGTGATCCTGCAATGTCACTACGTGTAGCGATCCTAATGCATGTCTGTCTCTTGCATAACGTTTGATGAATATTCATGACAAGCTCTTACCAATCCTACCCCCGCAGTTCTAAACTTACTGTTCACCCACTTTTAAGTAGAGATGTCGCTACTCTCGAACGGTGCACGACTTTGCATCAACTTCTTCATCGCTAAACAACAGAAATGTAGCAGTGCTGTTGACTAGAACACACTGAAGGCTGGAACTATAGTTATCCTTCAGTAATGGAATACGATATTGCAGTGCCTGTGTTTTTAAGAAGTACGATTAATTGTTCCTTCGGACATGTATGCAGGTACTGCGACGACTACAGCCGGTACGCAATACAGCAGAAATATTCTTGCTGCGAATACGGAAACCTCAACCTGTAGAATGAAATGACGACATCGAAAATTAGTGGTAGGCTGGAACTGGATATCCGGTTTCTCGCGAGCGGTCCTCTTACACTTTTGTCTTCATTTTGTTCGTCACTGCTCTCGTTATTGGTTTAGGCCGACGTCACATGACACCCCTTCAAGTTCTTCGTCGAAATTTTCACTCAAGTTTTTATTATCGTTAATTGCAGATGGCAGCTAGCCCTTGGACCGAACATGCCGACCTGGCTTTTTCGATTATCCGTGCACACTTCACAGCCAGACCCAAACTTCCATACGTCGTTTTCCATGCGTCATAAACCTGAACTACGCTTATCGTAATTCCAGCACAGGGGATACATTTAATCTAAAGTAGCTAGCCTGGTATCGGCGGATAAATATAATATTATAGTACCTGTGTTTGTAAGAATTACGATATAATGTCCTTTGGGCAGGGTTGCAAGTTCTAGTTTGTACACGCATGCATGTCCGAAAGAATATTACATCGTACATCTTAATAACACGGGCATTGCCATATCGTACATATGCGCAGACACCATGCTGACAACTTCCGATTAAATGGATCCTCTGTACAGGTAATTACAATAAATGTATGAGTTCACGGTAATGAAAGATGGGGGCCGACATATGGAAGTTCAGGTCTGGCCGTGAACTGCTTACGGATAGCCGAAATTCTTAAGGCGACTGCTCGTCACAAAAGTGAACCAGGGTTCGTGCCCTGGTCCTACACGATTTTTCACTGTCGTCGTTCTATTCTACAACTGGAGGTAGCCCGTATTTACCACTGCGAATACGTTTCCTGTATATAATAAAGGGATAACTTTTTTTCTCCTCGAGTACATTATGACAGAAATTACAATATTTAAGAATCATACAGAGATAAAGAGTTCGTAATCGACGCATCTAATCGTCCAGGTTCCATACTTGTTTTTTTTATTTCTTCAAATTTCATCCACTGTGTACCTTTCTTTTCCTATTGGCAGTCGCAGCTGTGGCAGTATTGACGTATGTTTACGTTTGTTAGTGACAGTCTCGTTGAATGCGGCATGTCGTGAATGTAGCATTACGAATTTTGTCAGCACTCGGTGTGATATTATAAAGAACTTCATTCCCTCTAGGATTTATCACTACTCGCTAACAATGGGATGCTTCAGTTTTATTTTTCGGACTGTATTTACCACGTTTTGATGTGATCTAGTATTTAATGGTAATGTTGCGTGTCTGTGTCAATTGAACTGCGCGTAGGAGACAGCGTGCAATTTGCTCGTCTATGACAAGCGAGAATTTCCTAGTGTTTGCAATCTTCGGACGCTGTTCAGAGTCACACAGTAATGTTTCGAACATTGTACTCGAACAAATACGTATCGATTACATGCGTTGTAAACAAGCTAATAAAAAGAATGTGGCAGTTTTGGGTTAGAAATGTTTGCGGATATATGACAGCATTATGAACGTTATTGCATATTGGAAAGTCGATTTCGTATGTTCTTCTGTAACGACATTTGGAATTGGTCTCGCAACGATGGCGCTCGGATACAGCTCAATCAGACACATCGGCCTTCAGATGTTGCATCTGAATAGAAACAAACCTTTAAAGAAGTAACAGACGTATCTGATAGGTGGAAGCTATGTATCATTACGTGGCTAAAAGAAAATAAATGCCATATTTTCACGAAATTTATTATAATTGACGTTGTGAGAGCTCTGTCAGTGGCTATTTGCAACGCATGATGGTTTCATACCAGCATAAACAAGTCATTGCAGCTTAGGGCGGACGGTTAGTCGGTATGCAATGAATATACTAACTAGCTAAGCATTTAGATCATGTCATTACGCAAACAAGTCTGTTGGTTAACCTTTAACAAACGAGTCATACGCCGGCCGCAGTGGGCGAGCGGTTCTAGGCGCTACAGTCTGGAACCGCGCGACCGATACGGCCGCAGGTTCGAATCCTGCCTCGGGCATGGGTATGTGTGAAGTACTTAGGTTAGTTAGGTTTAGGTAGTTCTAAGTTCTAGGGGACTGATGACTTCAGATGTTAAGTCCCATAGTGCTCAGAGCCATTTGAACCATTTTGAACGAGTCATACAGTGGACACCACACTCATGTATAAACGAAAGGGAACTGCACCAGATTTCCAGTTGCAAGACAGCAATTGTTCTACTTTACCAGGAGGCAGTAGTAAATTGAAACTGGCATGTGATGACACGACGTTTGTTTACAGCGTGAATGAAGTCCAAGTGCTAGGGAAAGCAACCAGCTCCATCCAACGCAAAAAAAAGATGGCTCTGAGCACTATGGGACTTAACTGCTGAGGTCATCAGTGCCCTAGAACTCAGAACTACTTAAACCTAACTAACCTAAGGACAACACACACATCCATGCCCGAAGCAGGATTCGAACCTGCGACGGTAGCGGTCGCGCGGTTCCAGACTGTAGCGCTTAGAACCGCTCAGCCACCCCGACCGGCCCATCCAACGCAGAATGAGTTCATTGCTGTGGATTGAATAGTTGTTAACATGACTTGTGAGACTCCAGGTCCATTCAATGATATACTATTCAATTCTTAGCATGTTATTTTCAATGAAAGACAGGCATGGCATGATGCTGCAGTGAAGGAGCGAGTCTGAAACTCGTTCACATGGGAGTCGAGCAGCCGGGGTGAGAATGTAGCGCAAATGGTCAGACGCCAAGCATACGGTGCGCTGTCATTGTAAATGGTGAACGATAACTCACAATATCAACAACATCACTATGTTTCCTTATGGCTGTATGTATCTTTTACCGTCATTTATGCGAGCATATCATCAGACGGTAGTTCGGGAACGTCTCTCAGTAATTTGATAATTACTATTAAAAATGCAGTTTGATCTCCCTTTTCCCGTATCAATGCTGCCTACCTTGAGTGTGTGTTGTTACCTCTATTACATACTATAAATGTGCAACAGTTACGACTGCTGTTTTAGCTTGGTTATATGGTTTAAAATATTGATTTATACATATGTTCATGCTGTATTTGGCTGCTGATTGTTGACATTTGCGGCGACGCGATGTTAATTGTCAAGTTGTCGATACGACTTGTATCGCTGGCAGACAAAGACAGTTTCGGTCGTCCTTAACGTCTGAAAGTAACGTGGGGAGTGGCTCAGCCAGGTTACAACGTTCAAAGCAACCGAGTACATATCTGTATTGATCAGCCAGAACATTATGACCACGTATCTAGTATCGGGTATGCGCACATTTTGCACGGATAACAGCAGCGATGCGTCGTAGCATGGAAACAGTGAGGCCTTCGTAGGTCACTGGAGGGAGCTGGCACCACATCTCCACGAACAAGTCACCTAACTCTCGTAAATTCCGGAGAGAGGGCAATGAGCTCTGACGCCACACACAGGTGTGTTCTTCCGGGTTCAGACCCCGCGAGCCGGCAGCCAGGACAACTGCATCTCGCCACTGTGTTCCTCAAACGACTCCATCACGCTCCTGGCCTCCTGCCATGGCGCAGTATGTTGCTGAAAAATGCCACTGCCGTCGGGAAACCTGGTCGTGTGGAGGAGTGTACGCGGTCTGCAATCAATGTACAATGGTCCTTGGCCGCCATAGTGCCTAGCATGAGCTCCACTGGACACATGGATGCTCACGTGACTCTACCCCAGAGCCCCTGCCAGCTTTTACATGATTCAAGAAGCTGTTCCCCCGCAAGACGACGCATTCGCACGCTCCCATCGGCACAGTGAAGTTTGCATCGGAATTCATCAGAACTTACAACGCTCTGCCACTGCGCCAGCGTCCAGTGCCGACGACCACGTGCCCATTTCAGTCGTAGTTGCCGATGTCGTGATGCGTGAGTCGTCGGGTGCGGAGGCCCGTCATTAAGAGTTTGACACACTGTGTGTCCAGACACACTCTGCCCAGCATTAAAGTATGAAGTTAGTTTCGTCATATTTTGCCATCTGTTTTACCAGTCTGCCCACCCTTCACGTCCGACATCTGTAATTAGGGGTGATCGCCCAAACCCACAACATCTGGACATGATTCCAGCTTGGTTCCGCTACGTGTTGAAGGCACTCACAACGGCACTCCTCGAACACCCGACAAGTCGTGGATATTCTGAAACGCTCGTGCCGAGCCTCTGAGCCATCACAATCTGCCCAGTCAAATTCAGATCGCGCGCCTTCCACATTCTGCACGCGGGCAGAATGCTCACAGGTACTACATGCAACGTATGTGCGTCTAACTGGCAGTCTTTGCTCGCATGGATGGGTTTATATCGAAAGCAGGTCGGTGGTCTTAATGTTCAGTGTATATATCGTGAAATATGTTTGAATGAATCAGTGTTGTTTAAATTATTGTGATGTTCTGAAGACGTTAAAAGGCCATTTTATCATATATTTCTCAATTAGGTGTCGATCAGAAACCTAGTGCCGCTGAGCCACCTAGTAGAAAAGGCATGGAAGGTCGTAATGACGACTGTGGAGGACAGAAACGATTATAGGTCGTCGCAATAGGAGCCATCTAACATTATAAGCTTGAAATTAGTGTACTGCGCTGTGTATCGAGAGACATTTGCTGTCACGTGGCTTGAAAGTACCATTCTAACGAACGGTTATTGTGTTGCATCATAATATGAATGTACTATTTGCTGTGTTGTGGCCTGTGGACAAGTAAGGTTAGAACATATTGTAAGACAATTGATGAGGCCGGTATTAGTGACTGCTACCTAGTGCTTAGTTTAAGAAAGATTTATCTGTTGTTTAAAGAATCTCTTGGTGATTTAGAGTATCATCTACGCTGTCACTTGTTTACTATTACAAATTTCTTTAAATGTCTACATCACGGTTGGCCAAATTGTAAGCGATTCTATTTTAATAATTGTGCCTTGTACGTATAAAGTAAGTAGAAACGTAATCTGGGAGTCACCGTTCCTGATACAGAACTTGCGGTGAAGATTGCTTTAGGAAATAAAGAAATGTTACATTGTGATCAAACTGTGAAGCTCATCTCTCGATCCCAGTACCACCACTTCTAAAATCTTTACAAATTAGCTGCGTACAGTTTATTTTCAGAAAATCTGCCTTTTATTCTCAACCGATAATTTTGCACTGGAGAAAAACTTCTTCACAATCAGTTAACAGTGTAAGTATTGTGTCAGAACTTGCATAAAATGGGTTTTAGAAAGATTCTGTTGGTATGAACATTACTCAACATTACGAAAACTAGACGAGAGGCAAACCAAACCTCAAAACTTCCTCCCCCCCCCCCCCCCCCCGGACTCAAAGTATTAGTAGTTGATCCACTGTTCAATTCACTAGGTTAGTGGATTCACTCGATAAGAGCTAACCTATTCATTCTCTAGATGCTAACTATATTATGAATACGTTAATATCCAAAATTTGGTTTATCGAAAGGCGCTGAACAGCCTCTAAAACAAAACTCTCACAACAAATCAAAGTCGAGAACGACGTCATTGCAACATACTTCAAAATCGATCGGCGCACAGATATATCATAAATCGAAACATATAGGCGTAAGAGGTATGTTTCAGTGACATGGACCCCTCCTCACTTTTCGCAAAATGCTCTGCGGATACCTCAGTTCCAGTGTTCAAACAACGTAGGTCGAGAACTGAATTGTCAGCGACCACATAGGCTGCCAACGCCTTCTGCCTAGAAATTTAATAGTTGATCAGGATGTGTAACAATCAATAGAACCTTAGTGAGCACATCTGTCTTAAACAGAGAAATATGCCTCTACTAATGCATCATAGTATCGCTTAGATTATTCATTATGACGTTGGATGTCATGAGATCACTTTACCTACACAAAAACTGACATGCTTAGAAACGTGGTACACTAACAAGGATTAAAAGGTTTATTTAACACGAACCATCACCTGACCTTCTTTTGCATTCGTTCCTAGTAAGGCGCAGGAACATCCAACGTTGGACCACACCAAGAATGCAGTCTACTGATCAATCTATACATCGAAGAAGCGTCGGTACATCATGGTCTTGTGGTTAATGTTGCTGCCTGTCTACGCACGGAACTGGGTGTATTTATTGTTCTCATCATCATCAACGCGCAAGTCTCCGAAGCGACATCGAATAAAACGCATCAGACTGCTGAACTTCTCATCAGAGTAATCGAGCTATCTACACCTACGCCTTCAAGGATAGCTAGTTTCACAGAAAAGTTCCACGTCAGACTGTTTCGCATTCGGTTCCATGCCATCACATTCCATAAGTTATCACTTCGTTACAACAATATGATTCTATATGCATTCTTTAAGAATGGGTACCTAACTGACTGCCCTGCACAGTTTGTAACTTCCATCTTCGATTGTGACGGAGCGAACCTATGTGATCACTGTGGCAAACCATTTTTCGTTCGGTGTTCATGGTACACGTTAATGGCCTGCCTTGAACATTTCTTGATTCTCGACGATGTCCAATTTGTAAAATGTAATACATTCATCCTATAGCAGGTTCATCTCTGCACCTCCTGGACAGTCACTGTCTGTCGCCTTCCTGCTGCATATAGTGAGTCATTAGCAGCTAATATTTTTCCTGTCATGTTTGTTAACACAACATTTTCAAATGAGCCTTACTAAAGACTGAAATTGAAACCTCACTCTCAAGGGTTCCCTTTTCAGTTCAAATTGTCACTCCAATTTTGCACTTCCGTTTGCCCTGAGTAGACCCACCCCACAACAGTAGACCTCGGCGTGGTGCTACATACATCATCTCGCTGATAAGCATGCCCCCTAGCGGAAGTGGAGTGCCTGGTCGACACTAGTTAATACGAGTTAACTGCTGGCTGAGGTGAGAATTAAAGCACTCCATGAAAGAGTTATTTCATGGGGCACACGTTAAAAGTCGATGTTTCACTACGATATCTCAAAGCTGGTGATACAAACTGAGTAATCTCTCCTTTGAGACACACATGAAGCTTAGTTTTGAAAACCCTATTTAGCGAAGTTACTGTTATTTCTATATTAATTTCTTCAGTGATTCATCGTGTTGTCTTTCGCTGCGCATCAACCGGTTCTAAAATTGCATTCTTCGTTTGTGCCTTATAAGTGTTTTCGAGACACACTTTCATACTTCATGCACTATGTTCTCCCTTCAGTTGACGATGTTTTCTGAACTGGTAACTAACAAAACAAGTTCCTCCGATGGTTCGTGTACATTTACCCCAACATACAGTCCTACACCTAGTAATGGATCGTAAATGGTGAAAAACTTTTCCATATCTGCGGCGAATTATTAATGCCGACAACAGTATAAACTGCCTCCAACAATTGGACGTTCCGTGCTACGGACGCATCTCTCTGGAATAAGTAACCAAAGATGTATATTGGACGACTGTGTGAAGGGATTACAGAGATCGTACGTGTTTTATGTTGGACAGATTTTGCTATTGTTATGCGGCGCTATTAAGCTCCATTGTGAATGTTTAGTGAGTCGATGGCACAATAAACAAATTCAAGAAAATAATACGCATTCAAGGTGTGTATTTATCAATGTATAAAAGATTTGACGAACATTTTTCAGATATCACGTGATGTAGATCGATCGGAGGTGCAGTGTGGAATGATGGTGCGAGCCTGCATCTTTTCACGGTCAATATTCTTCGAGAGAATATCTCAGGAGCAATAAACTTTTCGTTGATAAAGTTGGACAGATCAATCCATACGCGCCATACAAAATGGCACCTAGTTGTGCCGAAAGATCTTCGTAGCGAAATAAACATTTTAGAGATTTCAGGTAGAGCAGTTCCGACGAGGAGTAACAGCGAGATCGACGCTGCGGGACATATATCTAGCTTTCCTGTGGTATTTAAAACCAAAGACTTATATTCTTTAGCTTTTAGAAGACTGAAGCTAAAATCTAAGTAAAACCACTGGAAATCATAACGAAAATACAAAAAATAAATAAGAAGCAGAGAATTTTCTTAAAGAAAATTTCTTAAATTAATTGAAATATAATGAAACCTTTGTCCATTTTGGAAATCGAAATCTTTCGCTCTTTTTGCTAAGGACAGATGGCGGGTAGTGAGTCTCCAGCCCCGATTCTTCTTCCAGGTCTGGACTTCAGATATCGTGATTCAGTGTAGAGGACACCATAGCACTGTAGTATGTGTTCTTTTGTGCTCCAACAAAAGTTGAATCAATACACTGTTTTTCAGAGCCTTAAACAGCTTTACTTAATCTGAGTAAAAGTTCTTGCTGAAATCTTTGAATCCTGAGGATGTTGACGCTTTATTTTGATTTCTCGGTTCTATAACTTCATTCACCCCTTAGAAATGATTTATTCTGCGGTACCAGCTCTGTCAGCCATTAAATGCACACTTTGAAGGAGGCATGCAGCAGATAGCAGCTACGAGGGGTGCTGAAAAGTAAGATCTCCGCATTTTCTACCTGGAAACTCAAAGTTTTTTTTAAAAAATAAAAAAAGTTAATAGTCTTCATCTCTCTCCTTCAGTCCTACATATTTATTTCTCAATATAGTCGTAATGGCGACGAACGCATTTCTCTCAACAAGAGACCGGTTTGTTGATTCCAACACTGTAGAATGACCGACTGTTTTCACGGAGCTACAGGATCAACTCTGCCTGCACCACTTCATCACTATAAAAGGAAGCCCTCGAGGGTGTTCTGTAAGTTCTAGGGACAGATGAAAATCGGATGGTGCCAAGTCAGGACTGTTCGGAGGATAATCAATGACAATGAAACCATGGTGTCGGATTATAGCAGATGTCGCAGCGCTTGTGTGTGGGCTGGCATTATCATGCTGAAAGAGAGGATACTCCATATATTTACTTATTTATTTATTTACACGTCAAGTTCCGGAGAACAAATTTGACGATCAAATCTCCAAGGTCATGGAATGTGTCAGTACATGAAATAACGTAAAAGTAATAACAGATAAAAATAAAATGTTTATGAGCCCGATAAAAGTCAATCAATAAAATTAAGTAAACGTAATCAACAATATAATAAGAATCAGCTTACGTTTTCAAGGGACTCCCCGACAGAATAGAAGGAGTGACCCATGAGGAAACAATCTTTGAAAGCGCGAGGATTACTGCAAAGATTTTTGAATTCGAGTGGTAGCTATTTGAAATTGGATGCAGTAGTATACTGCACACCTTTCTGCACAAGAGTTAAGGAAGTCCAGTCCCTATGCAGGTTAGATTTCAGCCGAGTATTAACTGAGTGAAAGGTGCTTATTCTTGGGAATAAGCTAATATTGTTAACAAGAAATAGCAATAACAAATATGTATATTGATAAGCCAATGTCAAAATACCCAGACTCTCGAACAGGGATCGACAAGAGTTTCGTGAACTTTCACCACTTATTGCTGAACCGCCTGTCTCTGAGCTAAAAATATCCTTTTAGAATGGGAAGAGCTACCCCAGAATATAATACCATAAGCCACAAGCGAATGAAAATAAGCAAAGTAGACTAATTTCTTTGGCGAACAATCACTCACCTCATATACCGTTCGAATAGTAAAAATGGCAGCATTAAGTCTTTAAACAAGATACTGAGTGTGGGCTTTCCACAACAGCTTACTACTTATCTGAACACCTAGAAATCTGAAATGTTCAATTTCACTAATCATATGCCCATTCTCTGAAATTAAAACGTTAGGTTTTGTTGAATTGTGTGGTAGAAACTGTAAAACCCGAGTCTTACCGTGATTTAGCGTTTATTTTCTACAAGCCATGTGCTTAGGTCATGAACTGCACTTTTTGAAACCGAGCCAATGTTGTACACAACATCCTTTACTACGAAGCTAGTATCATCAGCAAAAGGAAATATTTTAGAGTTACCCATAATACTAGAGGCATATCATTTACGTATATAAGGAACAGGTGTGGCCCCAACACTGATCCCTGGGGCACCCCACCATTTGACTGTATCCCACTCAGACCCCACTTCACAGCCATTTTCAAGTCAAGATTGTGAATAATGAGCTTCTGCTGTGTGTTGCTAAAGTAACAGTTGAACCAACTGTGAGCTACTCCCCGTATTCCGTAAAGTCCAACTTCTGGAGCAATATAATGCTTATTAAAGCCTTTGATACCACCAATCAGAAGTGACTGTTGATACATTACTAGAATTGCCAACTGTAGAGTGTTCTAAATGTTAAAATAATTTTCTCTTTCAGAGAAGGCCTCACCTGTATCTAAGATCTATGTATGTTCAGCATTTGGAGAGGTCTCACACACCACAAACATTTGACCGACCACGAACGGGAATTCTGTACACTGGCAATGGCGTATTTGGATTAGAATTATATACATATTTTTGGTTGGCCTTTATCTATTCTAGTGAAATATTCTGTAACATCCTGCTTGAGACTAGGCCGTTAATTGAGTTGTTCAAGATGATGATGATGATGATTATTATTATTATTATTTTATTATTATTATAGCTTGATCTGAAGCTCTTAGTGACAAATTGCTAATGTTGCCTTCACCCGTTTTTGTATTTTATGTTAGGCCTTTCTGTATTTACACAACTGTTCTGTGCTTTTAAACTTATGAAAATTGACTTAATTATCTTTTAGTTACTTTTTTGCTTGAGGGCTATTCATTTTTCGATCTTAACTTTTATCCTTTGCTGTTATGAGATTGTTTTGTTGAACAGATAATGTGTTGTTAATTATGGAATAAGACTTAATTTGCTCAGCACCTTACTGCTCGCTAAACAGCTCCCTATCGCTTCAGTTCTGTCAGGCCTCGTCTTGCACCAGGTACGCACCTGAAGATGGGAACGTTACGTATTTAGTTTTTACTTATGTTCTTAGTAGTACATTTCTTAAATTCTTTTCGTATTTTTCCTATTTAAAAGATGTAATTAGTGTTTTTGTAACTGTAAATAGTAGAGTCATGCAGTCAGCAGCACAGCTGTCATTTCTTCTGAAGGTCTAGCTACACAGTTCGTGTGAGGTCATCTTTCATTGTATTGATATGTAAGAAGTGTAGGTAGTTGCATACCTAGGTTTCTGTCTGTGCTTTTATAATAAATTCTTAAGTTAATAACACTAAGACGGGTAGGATGTTTGCATGCTGTGTGCGGACGCAGGAGGAGCTGGTCGCAATTTCGGAATGCTAACTAAGCAGATTGAGAAGGATGTAGGTTGAAGTAAGTACTGGGAGATGAAGAAACTTGCGCACGATAAAGCAGCATTGAGAGCTGCATCAAACCAGTCTCAGGACTGAAGACCACAAATACAACAAATATGCTTTTGACTATGGTCAGCCGTCTCCAGTAGAGATGGGCAAAACTGTTCTTTTCAGAGATTGGATCAGAACTGTTCACTCCCTGAAATGAATTAGCTCTTTTTCATGACTCACCACTCATTTACAATAGAAAATAAATGGAAGGCACATTGCCCTTTAAACTTGGTTTATTCCAGTACTATACCTGTATTTTGATCTTATCTGATCCTATTTTGAAGTAACACAGATAATGAGTAAGAATTTTGTATTGTTTATTGAAATTTCCACGATATGACAAAGTTTTGGATTGTTGATTTATTTTGCACTATCGTGGTTTTTTGGGTGATCGGAAAATGTTGTAACTTGAGATTTACATTAACAATTTATTTGGCTATAATGTATTAAAATTTCATTAACCTCATACAAATACATCGCAAGCCATATATTTTTAAAGTGAACGTCTCCTTCCGAAAACGCCTAAAATCGCAAAATCCGTACCAGAATAAGAAAAAAAAATATAAATTTGACTGTAAAACGAAAGTGCTGCATATAGCCTTACGCAGAATAAAACAAGGAAAATATTGGTGTATCACATTTTGCGATACGTTTATCGGTTCGCTCGTAATTAAAGCGTAAATTCGAGTGTCCATAATAAAAATCCTATAGTAAGAGGAGTCGTCAGGAACCTAATCTAATCAGTTTAAACAAAGAAAAATAAAATAAAAACAATTGATGTATACATAACATAATAATGTAATATACATAGCGGTATTACTACGAAGAACAATATCCAGTAGAGACGAACTCCGATGCAGAGGCGCTGAGTCGAGCAGGTCGAGCCGCGAGCTGTATTACTGCGTGAGCTGAGACCGCAGAGACCAGAGTGACACCTGAGTCGCTTTTCTCAACGCTCTGGCTAGAGTCGAGATGGTGGGGCGAGCGTTGAGCGGGCGAGTTCCGAGGGTGGGGGGGAGCGGTGAACTCACCCACTCCGAGACAAATCGTCCGTTCCCTTGCGAGCAGGTTGTTGCAAGTAGTTCCTATGTTACCCGCTAGGTGGCTCTCTGTCCTGTTGCTCGCATCAACTGCCCAGAGGGCAGGACGTGCGACTGAAACGATCGCCGACAGAGTGCGATGCGAAGTTACGCTGCGCCAGACACTGCAGGCGGCAGACGACGCACAGAGATGGCACGGCATATGTGAAACACAAAATCCAATGGGGCACTGCACAATGCAGGCAGCCAAGGTAGAAGCAGGGCAGAGGCCGGCGCTGGCTGTGTTGTGTGGCGTGCACTGTGCTCTGACCAGCAGAGGCGCTGCTGATATGCTCCGTCTCTCTCTCTCTCTCTCTCTCTCTCTCTCTCTCTCTCTCTGCCGTGGGAAACGTTTGGAGCATTAGTTCAAGAGCGGATCCCCCATCTCTAGTCTCCAGGCTGCTGCCTAGGGGTACAGCAGTGGCGGAGCATCTGGCACGTCGCATGGGGCACATCGGATGTTCCTTGTTTCGCACACGGACTCTGCTGCCGAGGCACGTCCTACTGAACCGGACGTGGTAGATCCGCCCTCACAACAGTGACGGGTGGTAATGTGTTCGCGCAGCTCTGTAGTTGTTACAATCTTTTCTGTTTCCATGTTTAAAGATTGGTGTGATTACTGCTTTTGTCCAGTCTGAGGGAACCTGTCCCGACTCCCAGGCCATTTAAATTATCCTGTGTAGCCATTTAAGATCTGACATTCCACTGTATTTGATGAGTTCCGACTTAATTTCATCCAACCCAGCTGCTTTATTGCACTGCAATCTATTGACCATTTTCTCCACTTCCTCAAATGTGATCCTATTTCCATCATCATTTCTATCCCATTCTACCTCGAAATCTGAAACATTACTGATCGTATTTTCACCTACATTGAGCAACTCTTCAAAATATTCCCTCCATCTGCCCAAGGTATCCACAGGATTCACCAGCAGTTTTCCTGACCTGTCCAAAATACTTGTCATTTCCTTCTTACCTCCCTTTCGAAGACTGCTAATTACACTCCAGAATGGTTTTTCAGCAGCAGTGCATTACAGCTGACAGAAAATTTGTCTTTTTTAATGTGGTCGAATTTGAGTGTTGCAGTGAAGATATTTGGTCCAGTATAACAGGTCTAAGTGAAATCAAGTCAACTGTTGGAAGCTTTCACCTGCCATTAAATTCCATTGTGATAGTGCTAGAGTCATTCAAAGGAAGTCTATGGTCATTGGCGGGGAAATATGCGGATCATGCAATATTAGTTTGAGGCAACTTCAGTTTATCGTATACAAACTGAGGCGTCTATGGATTTATTGCAGGGCGCACAGACAGATAAACTTGCGAACTACTTTTCAACGCGTTTCCAGAAAACTCTCTTGAGCAGCTTGTTCGACAGCCCACACACAGTGGAAATATTTTTTAACCTTGTAGCTACAAATAGCCCTGGTCTTGCGGACAGCGTCAGTAAAGGGACAGGGATTAGTGACCATGATTTCACAACGACTATGGTTACGAATGTTAATAAACCAATCAAGAAGACTGGGAGAGCATTTCTACTAGAAAGAGCAGATGAGCAGTTGTATCATCTCACATAACCAATGAAACAGCGTTATTTGATTCAAGCGTGTTGGACGTAGAGGAATTATGTGCAAGACTTAAACGGACTGTAAATCGCGTTGTGGAGGAGTATGTGCCGAGAAAATGGATTAAGGGCTTAAAACTTCCACCGTTGTTTAACAACGAAATTCGGAAAACGCTGAGGAAGCAACGGCATTTGCAATCTCGGATGAAAAGAGAGCGGGCAGTAGTGACAGGCAAAAGTTAGTAGATAATTGTGGTGCTGTAAAAAGATGTCGAAGCATACAACAACTACAATCGTCACACCTTGTCAAAAGATATTGGCGAGAACTCGAGGTGCCGGCCAGTGTGGCCGAGCGGCTCTAGGCGCTTCAGTGTGTAACCGCGCGACCGCTACGGTTGCAGGTGCGAATTCTGCGGCCGGCCGGTGTGGCCGTGCGGTTCTAGGCGCTTCAGTCTAGAACCGCGTGACCGCTACGGTCGCAGGTTAGATCCTGCCTCGGGCATGAATGTGTGTGCTGTCCTTAGGTTAATTATGTTTAAGTCGTTTTAAGTTCTAGGGGTTGATGACCTCAGATGTTAAGTCCCATTGTGCTCAGAGCCTATTGAACTCGAGGAAATTCTGGTCTTACTTAAAATCGCTGATCGGACCTAAGCCTCCAATACAGTCACACTTCAGCAGTCTGGTGTGGTGGTAGGAGGTGGCAAAAAGAAATCCGAAGTTTTAAATATCTCATTTAAGGAAACTTTTATACAGGAGAATCTTACGCACATATCGTCGTTTGACATACGACGAAGTACCATACGGATGACACAGAAATAAACATCCACAGAGCGCAACTGAGAGAGCTGAAAGTCAGCTGGTCAGGATGGAACCCCAATTTCGTTGCACGAAGAACACACTACGGCTTTAGCACCTTTCTTAGCTTGCCTGTGTCAAGAATCCATCACCCAGTGTGAAGACCCATGCGACTGGAAGAAACAGGAAATGACTGCTGTATATAAGAATGGTTAACGAACGAACCCGAAAAATTACATACCATTATCCTTAACATCAGTTTGTTATAGAATTCTTGAACATATTTTCAGTGTGAACATCATGAATTTTCTTGGGACGGAAAAGCTGCTGTCGACGAATCACTACGGTTTTAGAAAGCATCGCTAGTGCGAAACTCGGCTTGTCCTTATATCAAACGATATCCTGCGAATTACGAGTGGAAGGAGAATATGTGGATTTCACATTTCTAGATTTCTGAAAAGCATTTAATATGATGCCCCACTGTAGACTGTTAACGAAAGTACGAGCATACTGAACAGGTCGCGAAATATATGAGTGATTCGAAGACTTCCTAAGTGACAGGGCTCAGTATGTTGACCTGGACGTCAAGTGTTCTCCAGAAAAAAAGGTATCGTCAGGGGTGCCCGAGGCAAGTGCGACAGGAACGTTATTATTTTCTATAAACATAAATGATCTGACAGACAGGATGTGCAGCAATCGGTGGATGTTTTCTGGTGATGCTGTGGTGTACAGGAAGGTATCGTCGTTGAGGGACTGTAGGAGAACACAAGATAACATGGACAAAATTTCTGGGCGCTATATGTAGGAAAATGTAATTCAGTGCAGACAAGTAGAAAAAAAACCTCGTAATGTTCGAGTACAGCATTAGTAATATGCTGCTTGAGACAGTCACATCGATTAAATATCTAGGCCTAACGTTTCAAACCGATATTAAATGGGAAGAGGTAGTAAAGAGTGTAGTAGGGGAGGGGAATGGTTGACTTCGCTTTATTAGGAGAATTTTAGGAAAGTGTGGCTCCTCTGTAAAGGTGACCACATTAAGGACACTGGTGCGGCCGGTTCTCGAGTACTGTCCTACTGTTTGGGATCTGCAACAGATCGGATTGAAGGAAGACATGAAGCTATGGAGAGGCGGGTTTCTAGATTTGTTACGGAGATGCTGGAGGGAAGGCGACGTTCCCTGCGAGGAACACTACTGAGGAAATTTTAGAGAATCGGCATTTGAAGCTAACAGCAGAACGATTCTACTGCCGCCAACGTACATTTCGCGTAAGGACCATAGAGGCAGTATGAGAGAAATTAGGGCTCATATGTTGGCTGTCGTTTTTCCTCCGCTCTGTTTCAGAATGAAACACGAAAGGAAATTACTACTGGTAGTACAGAGTACCCTCCGCCGCGCACGGTACCCTGGCTTCCAGATTATGTATGTAGATGTATGTAGATCTATGTAGATGTAGAATACGATGCTCGATTGGTTTTGCGGATCGCACGATGCTGGAAGTTCGTGCACTCTGGCTACTGTCGTGCGTTGACTTCAAGAGAGTCTATGGAAACTCTACGATGACGGACGAGCGACGGGCGAGGGAGAACGTTTCAAATTATTCGCAGGTAGAGCGTTTTCTGGTAGCTTCCATGTGGGTTCACATCTCTGTTGTTCTTCATGGCCTTTTCGCAAAAAGGACATGGGAGGAGGCAAGATATTGGTTGTCTCTTCGAGGAATGGACGCCCTCTGTGCTTCAGGGACATACCGTACAGTGATGCAGAGCGTCTATCTTGTAACGTCTGCGACTGGAGTTGGCTTGCATCTCTTCTGACGCTTCTGTGCCTGCGGAACAAACCTGTAACGAAACAGGTAATCTTCTTTGGAGCTTCTCTGTTTCCTCTGTCAATTCTATCCCAGGTCCCCCAATGACGAGCAGTATATGGTGCTGAATTTCCTTGGATGCACACTGCGATGACCTCTGATTTGCATAGCTACAATCTGGACCCGACGTCTTAATTCTCGAACGGTGCTCTAGCTTTCACGTCTTTGACGATACATTTCAGGAAGATGAAGAAAGACTGCTTGTTAATTATGCTGTCCTGCCCTACATAATTAGAGACGGTGTTTGTATGTTGTGGTGGCCAGCACAGTCTTCAGAGCTCTCAGTCATTCAGAAAATCTGGTTACGGCTGCCAAAGAACTGGCACCCCATCACTGGCCGGTAACTACGACTGACGATCTAGCGTGCAATGGTGTTCTCGTATCTGTCATCCAACCTCATTTATTCTCGCTGTGCAGCTGGGTTAGAACCAATGCCAGAGGTGGCAGCCCTGTGTAGTAAATTTCGCACCAAGCGTTCCTTCAAAAGCCCAAATATTTAATTACGCATTTCTACTGGTATTCTATATACGCACAGTACTGCAAATTCCTTTATTTACCAGTCTCCCTGGTCTTTCAGTTTTAAAGACTAGTAGTGCATTTAGGATGCCAGCTAGTTCCTTTGTTTGAATGTATCCAGTGCTTACGTTTTATGCTAAGCGGTTGTTAGTCAGTTTAGTGAACATACTATACATGTAGCTAGCAGTTTGATAACCATTCGAAGATGCACTTTATTTGATATAAGGCGTATAGAAAAGTGTACAGTGAACTCTCATTAATTCAGACTGCACTAGTCCGTAATCCGACATAATTCAAAGAGGTTTTCTTTACGCAAAATGAAACTCCGCCTGATAAAACAGAACGGTATTCGTGCTAAACTTATTTTTTGTAAAATGTTGAACACACACCCTCACTTTCCATTTGCCCCATCCATGATAGATAATGAATAATGAGTTTTTCTTTCTTGGTCTCCAGCAGACAAAACGTCAAAGCCTGCTCACTTTGCTTCTGAATGTGCGCATTATGAATTGTATTAAATTCCTTGTCTTCGATCACTTAAAAAGCTTATTAATGTCCTGTGCAGTACAATAAGTACGTTACAATAAGTACGTTAACCGAGTTGAGTTTTTGGGGTAAATCAGATTCGTTAAGGTCAGAATTGAAAATGGGAGTATCTGGTAAAATACAAGCCGTTACTTTAGCCAAGAGTGTTGTTACAGGATGTTTCAGTGTAAAATCTATTTTTTGCAACATTAAGGAAATTTGCATTTGAGCTTCGGACTATGAACTAAGACAGGTCAAACAAGCCGGAAATAGGAAATCGGACATATGGGCCAAAACTGTCCACCGTTGATGATTCTGTGTACAAACTGTACCAACAACAAAGTTCGCTCAGAGTTCCCATAAGAGGCCTCAACGAAAGGAACTGCAGGTAGATAATGGCAGAAATCAGATTTCAAGATTTCCTCGGGATGAGTTTTCAGATTCCATTGTTGGCACAATGTCACTTAACAGAAAAGTATATAGGGAAGCTTAAATGCTACCTGTTGAATTAAATACTGTTTTACTACTGGTAAATTTGTCTTCGGCACCGGTCTATAACGTAGGCGAAACTTGCCGTTCTCGGAAACACAGCCAACAAGGAAAAGTGTTCAACACATGCAGTTAAAGCGAGTAAGGAACAAATCACTAGTCTTTCGTATGCAAATGCTGACGGTTCGCAAATTTTAAAATCGCTCATAACTGGGAAATCCATACCGATCAAAGACATTATCCAGTGTCTGCAAGTAATCAATGAAGCTAAGAAAACGACTTGAGTAACCAACACGTTATTCTCTAAGTGGTTCAAGAACGATTTCATCCCTATCCTGATCGGTCTCTGAGTGAGTCAAGTTGTGACATGGCTCTTACATTTTCTGTTTCATTTTCGGCAAACTATTTCGCCGGAGCTTCGTTGAGTGTACTAGATACAGGGTGTTGCAAAAATGACCGGTATATTTGAAACGGCAATACAAACTAAACGAGCAGCGATAGAAATACACCGTTTGTTGCAATATGCTTGGGACAACAGTACATTTTCAGGCGGACAAACTTTCGAAATTACAGTAGTTACAATTTTCAACAACAGATGGCGCTGCAAGTGATGTGAAAGATATAGAAGACAACGCAGTCTGTGGGTGCGCCATTCTGTACGTCCTCTTTCTGCTGTAAGCGTGTGCTGTTCACAACGTGCAAGTGTGCTGTAGACAACATGGTTTATTCCTTAGAACAGAGGATTTTTCTGGTGTTGGAATTCCACCGCCTAGAACACAGTTTTGTTGCAACAAGACGAAGTTTTCAACGGAGGTTTAATGTAACCAAAGGACCGAAAAGCGATACAATAAAGGATCTGTTTGAAAAATTTCAACGGACTGGGAACGTGACGGATGAACGTGCTGGAAAGGTAGGGCGACCGCGTACGGCAACCACAGAGGGCAACGCGCAGCTAGTGCAGCAGGTGATCCAACAGCGGCCTCGGGTTTCCGTTCGCCGTGTTGCAGCTGCGGTCCAAATGACGCCAACGTCCACATATCGTCTCATGCGCCAGAGTTTACACCTCTATCCATACAAAATTCAAACGCGGCAACCCCTCAGCGCCGCTACCATTGCTGCACGAGAGACATTCGCTAACGATATAGTGCACAGGATTGATGACGGCGATATGCATGTGGGCAGCATTTGGTTTACTGACGAAGCTTATTTTTACCTGGACGGCTTCGTCAATAAACAGAACTGGCGCATATGGGGAACCGAAAAGCCCCATGTTGCAGTCCCATCGTCCCTGCATCCTCAAAAAGTACTGTTTGTTTGTTTTCAGGAGTTGGTCAGTGCGTGTCATTAGCAACGGCTAACATCCCCAGAGAGCTGGGTAGTCTTCGCGAAGTTGGGCTGCGGCTTGCTCTGTGCTTTTGGTGACAGACCTGGTACCAGCGTGGGAAAGTCTCCTGCTTTCGTTCAAAAATGTTGACATATCCAGCCGAGTAAGTCGCTCCGGTACTGTGCTTTCCACAAAGAGGCTGACCAATCGAGGAGCCACTTCTCCAGAGGAGTACCAAGCTCGTGTTTCTTAATCCATGTTTCGTACACCAAGACTGAGAAGTTTAACCTGCATACCATGTTTCGACAAACAGTAAACGATATTGTCTTTCACTACCATGGCGCCAACACTGAGTAGTCCTTCCACGAAGAATTTTGTTTTGAATGTGAGCAGTTCAGGGTTTAGAACTAAGATGCTGCGCCTTTCCTCTCCTGGCCACGCCTGGTGTTGATCGCTGCACTCCAGGTTATTTTTGGGGAAATTCGTCGCAAACGCTGAAGGACGAATCATTTTCTGGGCACCTCGCTACTTAGTAACTGCCACGCGACCACCGATACTAAATTTGTTATAGCTTGTTTGCTCCTTTTGTCACATTAACTTTAAATTCGCGAGATGGCCAGATGAGGAGACGCTGCTGCGTTTTCTCAGTACAGCCTCCCACACAATTTGGTACCTCACCACAACAACGTTAGTGTCATTTTATATTTTCATTGCGCTTTTCGAGTCGGACGCAAAATCTCCAAGATTGGCGATCTTTTACAGAAGCTCGAAATTTAGCGCCGAGTTCAATGCGAGGTACTTATAATAGTTTCCGCAACGAAACTTTGTCTCAAAACCTGGCAGAAAATCCAGAGAGATTCTGATCGTATGTGAAGTATGCTAGCGGCACACAGTCAATGACATCTCTGCTCGATACCAATGGAAACGCTATCGACGACAGTGCTGCCAAAGCAGTGTTACTAAACACAGACCAAAGAAGCCGAAGTAAATATTCTAGAATTCGAATTAAGAACAGCTGCAATCATGAGTAACGTAGAAATGTTCTTGGAGTAGTGAAGCAACTTTAATCACTTAACAAAAGCAAGTCTTCCGCTCCAGACTGTATACCAGTTAGTTTCCTTTCAAAGTATGCTGATACAGTAGCTCCACACTTGACAATCATATACAACCGCTCGCTCGACGAAAGATCCGTACCCAAAGATTGGAAAGTTGCACAGGTCACACCAATATTCAAGAAAGGTAGGAGGAGTAACCCACTAAATTGCAGAATCATATCGTTAACGTCGATATGCAGCAGGATTTTGGAACATGCATTCGAACATTATGCGTTACCTCAAAAGAACGGTCTACTGACATACAGTCAACACGGATTTAGAAAACATCGCTCTTGTTAGACACAACTAGCTCTTTACTCACACGAAGTGCTGAGCGCTGTTGGCAAGGGATTTCATATTGTCTCCGTATTCCTAGATTTCCAGAAGGCTTTTGACACTGTACTGGGACATGTTATTTGCGTCCCACAATACGACAGGAAGCAGCACGGCCATAATTAAACATACACAGCTTGTGTTAAACAATGTTTATTAGCTTGCACAATTTAAACACAATAAAATCAATCAATTTAACAAGCACAATAAATTTTTTCTTAAATCCTTGTTGAAATCGGCATAACAATTGCATAAAACATTAAGAAAATTTCTCTTGATAAGAATACTTAATACAATCAAGACTTGACAAACTCTTAACCCACAAGACTATCCTGTACAATGATTTCTCTTTTTCAATATCAATTCCCACCAATGTAGAACATTAAGGCATAACGTATTGAACCCATGTAACAATAAGGCAACTACTAAAACTTGAACGCTCGGCAGTGAAGACACCGGGCACACGAAGTTCTAACGAAGGAATAATCCAGTTGATGGCAGTACAGGTAGGCGTTAATTAAATTACAATTAATAAAGAGACAGCACCTCGGCAACTTTACATTCCCTGAAAACATAGGAAAATGAAACCCTCCTTTATAAGAATGAAACTTCACAATTAGCATACAAGGCACAAATATGATAGAAATGACTGATAAGGGAATACAGAATCAGAAAGGTGGAGCCTCCAGCAATCTAATCGGGCACTAATTACAGTTAGCCGGTTTTACAATTTTAAATTCATTATTCGAGCGAAAGGTGCATCCGCCAAGACGGCAGAGGAACGAGCTACAAAGATTAACGACCTGACAGAGCCAGGAACAAAGAGAACAGCAATACTCAACAACGAGATCGAGACAAAAGGCCACGACACATGGAACCCGGTCTAACGAATCACAATTCCACTGGCAACGGGCAAGTTGTCAAGCCCCGTGCCACGTTTCATCGTACCGGAGGAAATACCGGGTGATCAAAAGTCAGAATAAATTTGAAAACTTAATAAACCACGAAATAATGTACACAGAAAGGTAAAAATTGACACACATTCTTGGAATGACATGTGGTTTTATTACAACCCAAAAAAACCAAGTTCACTAAATGTCCGACAGATAGCGCTGGACAGCAAAACGACAGTAACTGCTACCGTGACGGGTGTGAGGTACGCCGATATGTTATAGAATCGCATCATCCACAGCGTGTGTGATAAACACCTGCTGGAACGTACGATGTTTATGCAGGATGGCGCTCCACCCCATATTGCTAGATGCGTGAAAGATCTCTTGCGCGCGTCGTTTGGTGATGATCGTGTACTCAGCCGCCACTTTCGTCATGCTTGTCCTCCCAGGTCCCCAGACCTCAGTCCGTGCGATTATTGGCTTTGCAGTTACCTGAAGTCGCAAGTATATTGTGATCGACTGACATTCTAGGGATGCTGAAAGACAACATCCGACGCCAGTGCCTTACCATAACTCCGGGCGTGCTTTACAGTGATGTTCACAACATTATTCCTCGACTACAGCTATTGTTCAGGAATGATGGTGGACATATTGAGCATTTCCTGTAAAGAACATCATCTTTGCTTCGTCTTACTTTGTTATGCTAAGTATTGCTTTTCTGATCAGATGAAGCGCCATCTGTCGGAAACTTTTTCAACGTTTGTATTTTTTTGGATCTAATAAAACCCCATGTCATTCCAAGCATGTGTGTCAAATTGTACCTCTCTATCTACATTATTTCGTGATTTATTCAGTTTTCAAATTTATACTGACTTTTTTATCACCCGGTACACTGCGCGCTCCGCCCGACTGAAACATAAATCAACTATAACAGCACACTTGCGATTGCACATTCAAACTAGATAAAAGAATAAAACATAACATTAAACACTGAAGTAGGGAGGCTCGTGAATATATAAAGATTCACGAGCCTCCCTACTTCAGTGTTTAATGTTATGTTTTATTCTTTTATCTAGTTTGAATGTGCAATCGCAAGTGTGCTGTATATATATATATATATATATATATATATATATATATAACCTCAACCCTTAATTCATTTAAACACTGCAAATACGCGAAAATAAGATATTTCCTTGAAACATAATAGGGACAGCTGAGTATTACCTTAAACGAACAATAGCCCCTCAGAACTACACTTGCATGGACTAGTATTTCGTTACTGGTTAATTAAGGTGCAAATTCTGGTACTTATCATCAAGGTTACCTCAATTTTGGATGAACCATCACTCAATAATGAGAAGCTCACCCTGTTTCCTTATGTCTATCTACAGATCCGTCATCAAGTAGCAGTAAACGAAGATGGAAAGCCCAAGCTCCCTTATCATGACACGTGTGACGTAACTTTGACACATCAGACTCGTCACTGAAGACAACATTAGGTAACCATTAAACATACACAGGGTGTTACAAAAAGGTACGGCCAAACTTTCAGGAAACATTCCCCACACACAAATAAAGAAAATATGCTATGTGGACATGTGTCCGGTAACGCTTATTTTCCATGTTAGAGCTCATTTTATTACTTCTCTTCAAAACACGTTAATCATGGAGTGGAAACACACAGCAACAGAACGTACCAGCGTGACTTCAAACACTTTGTTACGGGAAATGTTCAAAATGTCCTCCGTTAGCGAGGATACATGCATCCACCCTCCGTCGCATGGAATCCCTGATGCGCTGATGCAGCCCTGGAGAATGGCGTATTGTATCACAGCCGTCCACAATACGAGCACGAAGAGTCACTACCTTTGGTACCGGGGTTGCGTAGACAAGAGCTTTCAAATGCCCCCATAAATGAAAGTCAAGAGGGTTGAGGTCAGGAGAGCGTGGAGGCCATGGAATTGGTCCGCGTCTATCAATCCATCGGTCACCGAATCTGTTGTTGAGAAGCGTACGAACACTTCGACTGAAATGTGCAGGAGCTCCACCGTCATGAACCACATGTTTTGTCGTACTAGTAAAGGCACATGGTCTAGCAGCACAGGTAGAGTATCCCGTATGAAAACATGATAACGTGCTCCATTGAGCGTAGGTGGAAGAACATGCGGCCCAATCAAGACATCACCAACAATGGCTGCCCAAACGTTCACACAAAATCTGTGTTGATGACGTGATTGCACAATTGCGTGCCGATTCTCGTCAGCCCACACATGTTGATTGTGAGAATTTACAATTTGATCACGTTGGAATGAAGCCTCACCCGTAAAGAGAACATTTGCACTGAAATGAGGATTGACACATTGTTGGATGAACCATTCGCAGAAGTGTACCCGTGGAGGCCAATCAGATGCTGATAGTGCCCGCACCCTGTACATGGTAGGAAACAACTGGTTCTCCCGTAGCACTCTCCATACAGTGACGTGGTCAACGTTACCTTGTTCAGCAGCAACTTCTCTGACGCTGACATTAGGGTTATCGTCAACTGCACGAAGAATTGCCTCGTCCACTGCAGGTGTCCTCGTCGTTCTAGGTCTTCCCCAGTCGCGAGTCATAGGCTGGGATGTTCCGTACTCCCTAAGACGCTGATCAGTTGCTTCGAACGTCTTCCTGTCGGGACACCTTCGTTCTGGAAATCTGTCTCGATACAAACATACCGCGCCACGGCTATTGCCCCGTGCTAATCCATACATCAAATGGGCATCTGCCAACTCCGCATTTGTAAACATTGCACTGACTGCAAAACCACGTTCGTGATGAACACTAACCTGTTGATGCTATGTACTGATGTGCTTGATGCTAGTACTGTAGAGCAATGAGTCGCATGTCAACACAAGCACCGAAGTCAACATTACCTTCCTTCAATTGGGCTAACTGGCGGTGAATCGAGGAAGTACAGTACATACTGACGAAACTAAAATGAGCTCTAACATGGAATTTAAGCGTTTCCGGACACATGTCCACATAACATCTTTTCTTTATTTGTGTGTGAGGAATGTTTCCTGAAAGTTTGGCCGTACCTTTCTCTAACATTCTGTATAAGCACACAATTGCACCTGTTTAAATCGAACACACACCATATACTCCGCCTAACGGTTAACACAAGGCGACGCTCCGGCAATACCACGCGCAATAAGGATGCGCACCAAGTAAGGGCCCATCTCCCGATCGTGTTGTAACAGCAGCCGACAGACCACACAGAGAGTTCCTGCTGCTTCGACGCTGCAGACTTAAATAGACGAACCCGCGATGAACAACCGACTCGCAGCCCGCCAAAGCAACACCGATGGCAAAGACGACACTACAAGAAAGGTGTACTGGCGCCAGCCGCACAACGTATCATGTACCACACAAACGGCTTGTAATGAAGTTGCGAGCCCCTGAAATACCGTCTTAATTATGTTAATGGATTTCCTGTCAAAGAGGTCACAGTTCGTAGTAACTGACGGAAAGTCATCGAGTAAAACGGGACTGATTTGTGACGTTTATCAAGATTGTTTATAGGCCCTTTGCTGTTCCTTATCTGTATAAACTTTATAGGAGACAATATGAGCAATAGTCTAAGGTTGTTTTTCAGATGATGCTGTCGTTTATCGTCCAGTAAACTCATTAGAAGATCAAAACAAATTGCAAAAATAGATTTAGAAAAGATGTCTGATGGTGCATTAGTGGCAATTGACCCTAAAAAATGAAAAGTTTGAGGTCATCCACATGGATGCTAAAAGGAATCCGTTAAATTTCGGTTACATGATAAATTAGTCAAATCGATACTTCAACTAAATACCTAAGAACTACAATTAAGAACAATCTACACTGGAAAGAACGCACAGAAAATGTGGTAGGGAAGGGAAACCAAAGACTGCGTTTTATTGGCAGGACAGTTATGAAATGTAGCCGATCTACTGAAGACACTGCCTACAACACGCTTTTCAGTCCTCAGTTAGAATACTGCAGCGCTGTGTGGGATCCTTATGAGATAGGATTGACGGAGTACATCCAGAAAGTTCAAAGAAGGGCAGTACATTTCGTATTATCACGAAATAGGGGAGATAGTGTCACTGAAATCATACAGGATTTGGTGTTGACATAATTAAAACAAAGCCGTTTTTCGTTACGGAGGAATCTTCTCACGAAATTTCAAACACCAACTATCTCCTCCGAATGCGAAAATATTTTGTTGACGCCGACCTACATTGGAAGAAATGATCACCATAATAAATCAAGTCAAATCAGAGCTGGATATAGGTGTTCGTTTTTTCCGCTCGCTGTGTGTGATTGGAACGATAGAGAACTATTGTGAAGGTGGTTCGATGAATCCTCTGCCAGGCACTTAAATGTAATTTACAGAGTATCAATTTAGATATAGATGTAGAGAGCATTGATCTATGTTAATTTCATGTAAATTAGGTCAATCATTAGGAGAAATACATACTCGTACCTCAAACCCCTGAATTAGATTTCAAGATATCTTACTTCCTACACCTTTTCGATAGCTACGCGACCTACAAACAATAAATATACACTACTGTATTCCTAAGCTGTTGCTCTCACTGTGGCGATGTTTTAGTTGTGCACAGGGGCCAATCTTTACTCAAAGATTTGAGAGAAGAGAACGAGCATTTTACTCGCTCGTCATGTATGACTGTGCAGGGTGATTACGCAGGAGGGTCTGAAAAGCTTGTAAGTGTGCTGTAGGGACAGATGTGCTGAGAAATAAAACTTCTATTCGCTACGCCGTTCCCGGCTTGATTAGTATTCAAGATAGCCAATCAGGCCGTTGTGAACGCGAAATCAAGCTGCCCACCAATTGTAACTAGTGTTGGCTGTTCTCTAGGCTTATATGGTAGCGCACGAGACTTCTCAGCCTTTGGCTCGGGTTCGATCCCAGGTCCAATTTTTGTATTGCACTCTTGTTCGGCTTTACTAAACCAAACGAAGCACACGTTTTACGACACAGTCTCTGGTGGGTCGCTTGAATTTGCACACACAAAGGCCTGATTGGCCAACTTAAATGTTAATTAAGTCGGAAACAGCCCAACGTATCGATTTTTTCTTAACAGCTATTTCTCTCCACAAGTCACCCTGAAACATCCTTACATGCTTTTCAGACTGCTCCTGACAACCCTGTGGAATCACGGAAGACGAGAGAGAGCGAAGATCATCCCCTTCTCTGAATTCTTTATGTAAATGGTCGTTGAGTTTGTCCTCTGCGCGCAATGAAAGCACCGCCATGGTGAGAGCAACACGTTAACATTGTTAGGAGGTACCAAATAATATGGAAGGACGTACTGAAAAAACGCTGTAAGACATCATCTGGATGGTTCGCGAATTTAAAATTCGTGTGACATTAAGAATCCACAAATTATAACCAGCTAAGCTACGATGGTTGCGTGACAAAGTTATTAAGTAACGAGCTGTCCAGAATACGCTTCGTCCTACAGCAGCTGTGCCACGTTTCCCCAAAAATCAGCTAGTGTGCACCGATGAACACCAGACGGTGGCCGGGAGATGAAAGGCCCAGAATCTTAGTTCAAAACTTTCAACTGCTCACATTCAAAAGAAAACTCTCGATGGGGGGACTACTCAGCGTTGTTGCCAATATGACGAACGACAATATCGGTTACTCTATGTACCGTAGGTACAACCACAACGGAGGGGTATCTGTTGAGAGGCCAGACAAACGTGTGGTTCCTGAAGAGGGGCAGCAGCCTTTTCAGTAGTTGCAAGGGCAACAGTCTGGATGATTGACTGATCTGGCCTTGTAACAATAACCAAAACGGCCTTGCTGTGCTGTTACTGCGAACGGCTGAAAGCAAGGGGAAACTAAGGCCGTAATTTTTCCCGAGGGCATGCAGCTTTACTGTATGATAAAATGATGATGGCGTCCTCTTGGGTAAAATATTCCGGAGGTAAAATAGTCCCCAATTCGGATCTCCGGGTGGGGACTACTCAAGAGGATGTCGTTATCAGGAGAAAGAAAACTGGCGTTCTACGGATCGGAGCGTGGAATGTCAGATCCCTTAATCGGGCAGGTAGGTTAGAAAATTTAAAAAGGGAAATGGATAGGTTAAAGTTAGATATAGTGGGAATTAGTGAAGTTCGGTGGCAGGAGGAACAAGACTTCTGGTCAGGTGACTACAGGGTTATAAACACAAAGTCAAATAGGGGTAATGCAGGAGTAGGTTTAATAATGAATAGGAAAATAGGAATGCGGGTAAGCTACTACAAACAGCATAGTGAACGCATTATTGTGGCCAAGATAGATACGAAGCCCACACCTACTACAGTAGTACAAGTTTATATGCCAACTAGCTCTGCAGAAGTCGAAGAAATTGAAGAAATGTATGATGAAATAAAAGAAATTATTCAGATAGTGAAGGGAGACGAAAATTTAATAGTCATGGGTGACTGGAATTCGAGTGTAGGAAAAGGGGGAGAAGCAAACGTAGTAGGTGAATATGGTTTGGGGTTAAGAAATGATAGAGGAAACCGCCTGGTAGAATTTTGCACAGAGCATAACTTAATCATAGCTAACACTTGGTTTAGGAATCATGATAGAAGGTTGTATACATGGAAGAACCATGAAGATACTAAAAGGTATCAGATAGATTATATAATGGTAAGACAGAGATTTTGGAACCAGGTTTTAAGACATTTCCAGGGGCAGATGTGGACTCTGACCACAATCTATTGGTTATGACCTGTAGATTAAAACTGAAGAAACTGCAAAAAGGTGGGAATTTAAGGAGATGGGACCTGGATAAACTGAAAGAACCAGATGTTGTACAGAGTTTCAGGGAGAGCATAAGGGAACAATTGACAGGAATGGGGGAAAGAAATACAGTAGAAGAAGAATGGGTAGCTTTGAGGGATGAAGTAGTGAAGGCAGCAGAGGATCAAGTAGGTAAAAAGACGAGGGCTAGTAGAAATCCTTGGGTAACAGAAGAAATATTGACTTTAATTGATGAAAGGAGAAAATATAAAAATGCAGTAAATGAAGCAGGCAAAAAGGAATACAAACGTCTCAAAAATGAGATCGACAGGAAGTGCAAAATGGCTAAGCAGGGATGGCTAGAGGACAAATGTAAGGATGTAGAGGCTTATCTCACTAGGGATAAGATAGATACTGCCTACAGGAAAATTAAAGAGACCATTGGAGATAAGAGAACCACTTGTATGAACATCAAGAGCCCAGATGGAATCCCAGTTCTAAGCAAAGAAGGGAAAGCAGAATGGTGGAATGAGTATATAGAGGGTCTATACAAGGGCGATGTACTTGAGGACAATATTATGGAAATGGAAGAGGATGTAGATGAAGATGAAATGGGAGATATGATACTGCGTGAAGAGTTTGACAGAGCACTGAAAGACCTGAGTCGAAACAAGGCCCCCGGATTAGACAACATTCCATTAGAACTACTGACAGCCTTGGGAGAGCCAGTCCTGACAAAACTCTACCAACTGGTGAGCAAGATGTATGAAACAGGCGAAATACCCTCTGACTTCAAGAAGAATATAATAATTCCAATCCCAAAGAGAGCAGGTGTTGACAGATGTGAAAATTACCGAACTATCAGTTTAATAAGCCACAGCTGCAAAAGACTAACACGAATTCTTTACAGACGAATGGAAAAACTAGTAGAAGCCGACCTTGGGGAAGATCAGTTTGGATTCCGTAGAAATACTGGAACACGTGAGGCAATACTGACCTTACGACTTATCTTAGAAGAAAGATTAAGGCAAACCTACGTTTCTAGCATTTGTAGACTTAGAGAAAGCTTTTGACAATGTTGACTGGAATACTCTCTTTCAAATTCTAAAGGTGGCAGGGGTAAAACACGGGGAGCGAAAGGCTATTTACAATTTGTACAGAAACCAGATGGCAGTTATAAGAGTCGAGGGACATGAAAGGGAAGCAGTGGTTGGGAAGGGAGTAAGACAGGGTTGTAGCCTCTCCCCGATGTTATTCAATCTGTATATTGAGCAAGCAGTAAAGGAAACAAAAGAAAAATTTGGAGTAGGTATTAAAATCCCTGGAGAAGAAATAAAAACTTTGAGGTTCGCCGATGACATTGTAATTCTGTCAGAGACAGCAAAGGACTTGGAAGAGCAGTTGAACGGAATGGATGGTGTCTTGAAGGGAGGATATAAGATGAACATCAACAAAAGCGAAACGAGGATAATGGAATGTAGTCGAATTAAGTCGGGTGTTGCCGAAGGTATTAGATTAGGAAATGAGACACTTAAAGTAGTAAAGGAGTTTTGCTATTTGGGGAGCAAAATAACTGATGATGGCCGAAGTAGAGAGGATATAAAATGTAGACTGGCAATGGCAAGGAAAGCGTTTCTGAAGAAGCGAAATTTGTTAACATCGAGTATAGATTTAAGTGTCAGGAAGTCATTTCTGAAAGTATTTGTATGGAGTGTAGCCATGTATGGAAGTGAAACATGGATGGTAAATAGTTTGGACAAGAATAGAATAGAAGCTTTCGAAATGTGGTTCTACAGAAGAATGCTTAAGATTAGATGGGTAGATCACATAACTAATGAGGAAGTATTGAACAGGATTGGGGAGAAGAGAGGTTTGTGGCGCAACGTGACCAGAAGAAGGGATCGGTTGGTAGGACATGTTCTGAGGCATCAAGGGACCACCAATTTAGTATTGGAGGGCAGCGTGGAGGGTAAAAATCGTAGGGGGAGACCAAGAGATGAATACACTAAGCAGATTCAGAAGGATGTTGGTTGCAGTAGGTACTGGTAGATGAAGAAGCTTGCACAGGATAGAGTAGCATGGAGAGCTGCATCAAACCAGTCTCAGGACTGAAGACCATAACAACAACAACAACAACATGTCAAAAGAGGGGTACGCAACTGAACCTTACCAGTCCTGGCATACAAAACAAGAATTAACAAACACAACATTCGTACTGTCTCTTCCTCGATTTTACTATTCCCAATAACAAATTTTCGTCTTATACGAGGGTCGTTCAATAAGTAACGCCCCACATTTTTTTAAAAAGCCATTCATATACACAGATAAACGTCCTTGTTGGTACTTCACATTTGATGTTTGTTCTGTGCGCCCATGAAGTTTCGAACCGTTCAGGCAGATGGCAGAACGGTAGTACAGCGTCAAAATGGCGTATACATACGACTCACGTTACAAGCAGTCTGTTGTTATTGAATCCTTTGTGCAGAAAAAGAAACCGTAGTGAACATCCACGAACGTTTGTGTGCAGTGGATGGCGATGCTGCTGTTGATAGGAGTACAGTTGGGCGATGGGTAAAGAAAGTTACAGCCTCAGGAAATGCAGAAACAGACCTCCATGACAGACATGCTCGGGACGTCCCGTCACAGCCACTGCTCCAGACATGCTGAATTGTGCGGATGCCGTTTTCCGTGCCGACCGGAGCATCACAACTGACAATTGACTCTACAGTTGTCGGTCAGCATTGTAAGTGCTTCTGCAATGATCGAGACTCTCGGATACTCAAAGAGGTGCTCACAATAGGTTCCACGAATGCTCACAGCGGACCACAAGACTGAAAGAAAGGCCACTTCATCTGAATCGGAGCGTTTTGAGACCGACGGAGATCGTTACGTGAGCCGAAAGCTGGATGCACTACTTTGCGCCAGAAACAAAAAGGCAGTCCATGGAGTGGCATCATCCTCATTCACCACAAAAGAAAAAATTCAAGACAACTCCCTCTGCCATAAAAGTCATGGTGGCAGTTTTCATGGATTTTGATGGCGTTATTCTCGTGGATATGATGCCACGGGGTCAACCATCAATTTAGAGGCATATGTGAAGACACTGCATAAACTCAAGAATCGTTTCCGGCGTGTTCAACCGGACAAGAAACCAGCAGAAATCTTACTCAAACACGATAATGCACTCCCACACACAAGTCTGAGAACCCAGAAACAGATCGTCAAATTGGGTTGGACATTATTGCCTCATCCACCCTACAGTCCATACCTGGCACCGTTGGACTTCCACCTCTTTGGGCCGCTTGAAGACTCTCTAAGGGGAACACACTTTGAAAATGACGAGAGTGTCAGTCATGCAGTGAAAACATGGCTACGCCTACAGGACAAGAGTTGTTACCAACAGGGAATATATGCTCTTCCAAGAGGGTCAACCATCAGTTCAGAGGCATATGTGAAGACTCTGAATAAACTCAAGAACCGTTTCCGACGTGTTCGACCGGACAAGAATCCAGCAGAAATCTTGTTCGAACACGTCAATGCACGCCCACACACAAGTCTGAGAGCTGTCACGGCTGATACCAATCCGTCCAGTAGACGTTTGCGACACTGGCTAGTGCAGAATTTGGAGGTCACTGCAGAAAGAAATCTAACTAAACAACCGTTATTGCGTTAAAAAGGACGGAGAGTGAATGTCTTCAAGAGATTTCTTGAATGTCAGTTGGAGCGATAAAGCATAATTTTTGCTTTTGATTTTGATTCTAAATAAATGTATAAAGTAAAATATCTTATGTTATTTATTTTGTTGAAGAATCTGCTGCACTTGCAGCTAAGGTGCCAAAAAAGTTTACGATGTAGTAACGAAAGTGATGGGTTAGCTATATTCACATATAGATATGTCCACAGTATCGCTTACGCAAGGTATAAGCAGGAAGTGAATTGCCGGAACTGTCATTTGAAATGAGTTAATTCATGTGAAGAGGTTTCCAGTGTGACTATAGCCGCATGACCGGAGTTAACAGACTTTGAACGCGGAGTGGTACTTGGAACCAAAAGCATGGGCTATTCCATTGTGAAAGTCGTTAGGAATTTCAATATTCTGAGATCCGTAGTGTCAAACGTGCACCGAGAATACCAAATTTCAGGCATTACCCGTCAACACGCACAACTCCTTCACTGAACGACCGAGAGCAGCGACGTTTGCGTAGTGTTATCGGTGCTAACAGACATGCAACACTGAGTGAAATAACAGCAGAAACAAAGAGGTACATACGATGAAAGTATCTGTTAGAACAACGCGGTGAAATTTGGAGTTAATATTCTATGGCAGGAGAAGACCGACGCGAGTGCCCTTGCTAACAGCACGACGCTGCCCACAGCGTCTCTCCTGGGCTCGTGGCCGTATGGTTGGACAGTAGACCACTGGAAACCGTGGTCGGGTCAGATGATTCCCAGTTTTAGCTGGTCAGAGCGACTGGTATGTTTCGAGTGTGGCGAAGACCCCACGAAGTCATGGACCCAAATTGTCAACGGGGTCCTCTGCAAGCTTATGGGCGTGGCCTGTAATTTACATGGAATAGCCTGGGTCCTCTAGCCCAACCGCACCGATAACTGACTGGAAATGTTTATCATGGATTTTCTGTGGATGACAGTGCGTCATGTCAGAACATCCTGGACAGTTCAAGCAAATTATTTAGCCACCCACATCGCGAGACATGAATTCCATCGAACATATGTGGGATATCGTAATTCTGCACCGGCAACACTTTCGTAGTTATGGATAGTTCATTATATCTGCAGAGGACTTCCAATAACTTTGATGAATCCACGTCACGTCGGATGCCGCACTACACCGGCACAAGAGGGCCCGAAATTTGTTACCTGGCCCTTTTGTTATAGTTTCTCTATAAAGTGAAGCAGAATTACAAATAAAGTTGTATGACGAAAAAGTTACATTGAAGTATTTCTAAATATGATAAACTGAATTGATAAATATTTTGAAACACATATGTCGTTTCGCATTTTTATGTAATTATTTGAACTAGCCCTCGTACTAATAAGAGCCTGCATGCGCATTATGAGCTAAACACTGATTTAGGTAGCGGAAGCCTGTAGAGGTATCAAGATGATTTGTGTTATGAACTGAGTCTTCTAGTTCCTGCTGCCTTATTCTGCCTTCTTATCCGTTCCCTTGACAGCAGTCACTACCACACTTTTGACTGCCATGAACAGTACCGCCTAAGGCCACAAACTTGCAACTCCAGCGATTAATCTGACGGTCTACGTTTCTCGATACGATTCTGCCTTAGTTAATTTAACTTACAGTGGGTTTTAACAGCATCGCCCTCACGGGAACATGTAATTTTATGGCGCAGTTAAAGTTAAGCAGCGCTTAATACACAGACAATTACCAGAGAGGCTCACACGTTCACTTAAATGGCAGGGACCAAGAGACAGACACTTTCCGTATATTTTATGACAACGTGTACTTTTTTAAAATGTGAATTCCAGTTTCAGCACGAGTATTTAAATCACTCATCAAAAAGTCTTTATGACACGAAAATAATATAAAATAAGATAAAATTTTCCAGAGAAAGACAACACTGGAAAACTATAGGCTATTTCACAAAACATTAATTCAGTAGCAGCAAATGAAATAGACGTAAAGAGCTGTGTCAATAAATTATTCATGAAAAACCGGTCGACCCCACTGAGAAAGCCTCATCGGAAATGAAAGACCACGGCATCACACTTAGAAAAGATTGTTGAATATCAGATTGATCACAAAGCCATCACGTAGTAGTAGTCCGCTAAGGTGCAAACGTTGACTTGTATAATATCTCGTGCGCTTAAAATTTAAATCCATTCAGAAAAGAGCATACTGAAAGAGAACGCACCTTCAGGAATTTGACACGAAAGTAATATAATAGGGCAATGAGAAAAAAAGATGTAGATATCTGGGAACAATTGTACACCAAGATCATCTAGAAAGCTAAAACTCGTCTTGCCGAAGGAGAACACGAAAGGCGGGATTCAGCATATGAAGGTTTGGAGGAGCGAATGAGGGCCTTTGACATAAAAGCACCTGAAACTAAACAGTACTTTCTCTAGATCAAAACGCAGTTGAAGGAAATAATCAAACAAAGAGAGCACTTGCAAGAGAAATTATACTACATGGAGAAGCACGGAATACAATACACGACAGTTGTACAAAATCGTCACTTTAGACAAGTAGTCTTTAGGGGATCTGCGACAATGTTTGTCAGTAATGAATAACAACTGTCTTGGTGGGTAAATTTTTTCTTTATTTTTCATTCCTCATGACGCGATTTGGTATCACCCTCATCAGATCTGTGGTACAAAATTGTAACATAAGGCAAACTAGAACGAAATACATTACAAAGATACAGAGAAAATGAGTTACATACCCTACAACGATACACAGTTTCTTGTAATTTATAGATTCCTTCAGAACATCAGTGCCCCAACTGGGCACAACAAGATCTATACCACTAGGCTGCGTTAGAGACTTTATGAAAATACTAATGACAACGGACGTATCATTGGTAAGTCAGTGTTTAATTCAAGAACACGCAGTCTTAAAAACCATACATGGTACATTAAATTGCGGCCTAAAAAATCTGAAGTATTTAAATCATCATTGCATTTACATCATAATTTTGCCAAATGCGTTACATTTTCAACTAACAAACGTTTAACACCAGACATTTAAAATGACACAGACAGTGTTTTATCAAGCCCTGGAGGGGCATAGTGCGTGACAGTGAATGATGAAACGTTAACAGTTATAAATTATGGGAAAAAGGGACAGGAGCCTTTATTACGACAACGCAATGGATACCACTCATTTATTTGAAACGGAATGAGGAGCTAATGAGAAAACATTAACAACCATACGTTACATATCACGTACTAGGTCTCATGATGCCAATATCCATGAATATTAAAAGCAACAATTATATGGTACATTTAGTCACGAAAAATTAACACATAGCTGTTTTCGGTATGTAAGCTGTTCTTACGTTACAGTCCTATACTATCAAACAATTACAGTGTAATTTCTACTGTAAATTAAACTGAGACACGTACTGCTATTCTATAATAATTATGTATTAGGTCTATAGCTATGACTCCGCAGTTTTTTCTTGAAGTTCGAGGCTTTATTGTGAAAAACGTGGAAATATTTACGATTCACAGTATTGGCCATTATTGGCCACTACTCTCTTCAATCTTTTGGCCAGCATATGAATCCCACGACGGAAGAACTAGGCGTCTTTTGGGGACATCCATGAATCTATCCATGGAGAATATAGCGGAAAAGGTAGAATTTCCCATTTCAACGTTTTAAAGTATGGAGAGTTTTGGGACGTTGAGTCGAGCACTGTCACGCTGCAAAATCACTTTTTCATTTCCATTGCTGTATTTTAGCAGTTTGTCGTTCAGTACTTGGCTCAAATACATCAAATGCTTTCTATAACGATCGTCTGTGAGAGTTTCCGTCGGTTTCAGTAGCTTAGAAAACCTTTCTCTTCCGTATCCATGCTAATCTTCGACGTCAAAATTACCTTCTTGAAGCTTGAAACTATTCTATACACGTTCTCTCATAAATGGATGACTGACCATTAGTGTTACCCATCATTCAATTAGCAACAGCCACAGATTTCTTCATGTCAGTGCAGAAAATCAAAACTTCCCGTAAGTGACGTAAGCTGACATATTAAATCAAGAATTACTCTATGATACAATCACAAAGCAACTAATAATTAGATAGCGTTATGTTTACAAATGCCTAAGCTTACCACCTGCATCACCACTTGCCGCTACTGCCATCTATTGCGAAATGGAGGAAGCAAAGTTGTAGACCTAATAACAAAGCATATACTTCCAGAGATTAAAAACAGTACTCTAAATGCTGTAAAAAGCCATCAGACTGACTCTGAGGGACAAAATAGAATTAGAAAAATGGGAGGGAGGAAGCAAGAGCGTTGATTAATACCAGCTAATGGGGTGCTGCTATCCTATTTGGAACGGAGTGCAGCACATTCAGTTCACATCGATAACCGCAAATTGTCATTCATGGCTCAATCAAAGAAGATAAAACTTCATCCGATCACTAATTATTACTAAATATAGCACACATCGCCGAATAAGTTCTAAAATGAAGAAGAAAGGAAGCATGGTCATTTATCATGAAAAACCGCTCGGGCGCCGTTCTCAACTCAGAGAGACTGCGGCGCATTGGAGTCCCTTGTTCCTTCGTACGCATATAAATAAGTACAATATTATGGTTAGGTTAGGTTTGGTAAACCAGTTTCTATACGTACTAACGTTGTCGAAATGCGACGGTTCTCCTAAATTAACACAGACAGCATTATCCCAAGTACCATAATATTTATAGAATGACGAGCATACCTCCAATACGGAAAATAAGTTTTTTAAAATAAAAATTGATAGAGCTAAAACATACTCCATAACGTAGCATAAAGTGTACAATGCCGGTAGTGAATACGGAGCAACAAGCCACAGTGCTATGGAAAAATTCTGTTATGATGACCCTACTTGTAGCGCTACATTTTATTGGATGCAGAATGAAGTGAGAGTGCATTTGGGAAACCATGTGGACATCAAACAATCAGTTAACACAGTGATACTTGGCAGTTACGTAATAAAGTAATAAGAAATCAATTTGAAATAAAAACCACTTTAGTAAAGGTTTTCGCTCTTCAAACGAAAAAGAAAGAAAGAATACACCGACGGAGAAAGAATCACAACACGAAGGAGAAGTTGTGCAATATAAACGGAAGTTTCCAGGAGTGTTTTTACATCTGAAAGTTGACGTCTGTTCAACGTTCACGCCAGTCGCATAAGAGTGGTTGAAAGGTGGCTACACTGAGCCACAGCGCCAGAAATCGCGCCAGAGAGTGTTGTTCCGCCGCCTCCACTGGCAGTGATTATTGAGACGTAGCGGCAAGCAGTTCTTACCGAGAAGTTGTGGTGGACACTGCTTGTCGTGAAGTCAGAGTGAGATGTGGTAGTGGAGAGTGTTGCTCCATGTTTTATGCAGTGGTTTGATGGGAGAGATAGCAGATGTTATTCCAATGGAGATATTGTAATGGTCAGAGTGCTTTTCGTCAATATATATGAAGGTAATAAATATTATGTTGTTTATTTATTTGTGTGTCCTGAATAATGTGTCATTACAGGTTCAGTCAACAAAGCATCTGGCTTGTGTTCTTGTATTAGAGTGTAATTTTGGTTTTCTTGCACAATTATGGTATTTTTAATTTTCTTTTATCACGTCAGTATAATTGCTATTTAAAAATTCTTGTCTTGTTGAAGAAGAACCGTGCCAGATGTGCGTTGAGTCATACTACCACATACAGAACAGCTACACTTGTGCTTTGTTGGTTTCGTAGGTTTTTATAGTTGCTGGGGACTTAATTAGTTAACTGTGTTAACGAAAATTTTCTTACAATCTTTGTTGTCATTCTAAGCAGTCAGATTGCGTACTAAAACTAGTCAGGGCCAGCCGTTTACGAGACTTGCGGAATCGGACATGTTGTTGTTGTTGTGGTCTTCAGTCCTGAGACTGGTTTGATGCAGCTCTCCATGCTACTCTATCCTGTGCAAGCTTCTTCATCTCCCAGTATCTACTGCAACCTACATCCTTCTGAATCTGCTTAGTGTATTCATCTCTTGGTCTCCCTCTACGATTTTTACCCTCCACACTGCCCTCCAATGCTAAATTTGTGATCCCTTGATGCCTCAAAACATGTCCTACCAACCGATCCCTTCTTCTAGTCAAGTTGTGCCACAAACTTCTCTTCTCCCAAATTCTATTCAATACCTCCTCGTTAGTTACGTGATCTACCCACCTTATCTTCAGCATTCTTCTGTAGCACCACATTTCGAAAGCTTCTATTCTCTTCTTGTCCAAACTAGTTATCGTCCATGTTTCACTTCCATACATGGCTACACTCCATGCAAATACTTTCACAAACGACTTTCTGACACTTAAATCTATACTCGATGTTAACAAATTCCTCTTCTTGAGAAACGCTTTCCTTGCCATTGCCAGTCTACATTTTATATCCTCGCTACTTCGACCATCATCGGTTATTTTACTCCCTAAATAGCAAAACTCCTTTACTACTTTAAGTGTCTCATTTCCTAATCTAATTCCCTCAGCATCACCCGACTTAATTTGACTACATTCCATTATCCTCGTTTTGCTTTTGTTGATGTTCATCTTATATCCTCCTTTCAAGACACTGTCCATTCCGTTCAACTGCTCTTCCAAGTCCTTTGCTGTATCTGACAGAATTACAATGTCATCGGCGAACCTCAAAGTTTTTACTACTTCTCCATGAATTTTAATACCTACTCCGAATTTTCTTTTGTTTCCTTTACTGCTTGCTCAATATACAGATTGAATAACATCGGGGAGAGGCTACAACCCTGTCTTACACCTTTCCCAACCACTGCTTCCCTTTCATGCCCATCGACTCTTATAACTGCCATCTGGTTTCTGTACAAACTGTAAATAGCCTTTCGCTCCCTGTATTTTACCCCTGCCACCTTCAGAATTTGAAAGAGAGTATTCCAGTTAACATTGTCAAAAGCTTTCTCTAAGTTTACAAATGCTAGAAACGTAGGTTTGCCTTTTCTTAATCTTTCTTCTAAGATAAGTCGTAAGGTCAGTATTGCCTCACGTGTTCCAACATTTCTACGGAATCCAAACTGATCTTCCCCGAGGTCGGCTTCTACCAGTTTTTCCATTCGTCTGTAAAGAATTCGCGTTAGTATTTTGCAGCTGTGACTTATTAAACTGATAGTTCGGTAATTTTCACATCTGTCAACACCTGCTTTCTTTGGGATTGGAATTATTATATTCTTCTTGAAGTCTGAGGGTATTTCGCCTGTCTCATACATCGTGCTCACCAGATGGTAGAGTTTTTTCATGACTGGCTCTCCCGAGGCCATCAGTAGTTCAAATGGAATGTTGTCTACTCCCGGGGCCTTGTTTCGACTCAGGTCTTTCAGTGCTCTGTTAAACTCTTCACGCAGTATCTTATCTCCCATTTCGTCTTCATCTACATCCTCTTCCATTTCCACAATATTGTCCTCAAGTACCTCGCCCTTGTATAAACCCTCTATATACTCCTTCCGCCTTTCTGCCTTCCCTTCTTTGCTTAGAACTGGGTTGCCATCTGAGCTCTTGATATTCATACAAGTGGTCCTCTTCTCTCCAAAGGTCTGTTTAATTTTCCTGTAGGCAGTATCTATCTTACCCCTAGTGAGACAAGCCTCTACATCCTTAATCGGACATACAGCTACAAAAAATATTTGCATTCATATTTATTTTAATTGAGCCCCCATGCATGGTGCTAGTAGCGTCATTATGAAGATACACATCAGTTTTTCTTTAAATACAGGCTGTAACGGTCGTGAGCGATAGTTATCTTTGAGATTCGACGTAGTGATTTGACGTTAGTCATGAATGCCTTTAAGGCTACAAAGACGCCATTATCAACACCTCACGGAGCTGAGCCAAGTCATGTAATAGGACTACAAGAAGCAGGGTGTTCCTGCATAAAGACTTGGCAGGAACGTAGCC
Organism: Schistocerca cancellata; assembly: GCF_023864275.1. Taxonomy (NCBI): domain Eukaryota; kingdom Metazoa; phylum Arthropoda; class Insecta; order Orthoptera; family Acrididae; genus Schistocerca; species Schistocerca cancellata. The sequence continues at coordinate 454,927,716 of NC_064628.1, read as the reverse complement.
ACTGAACACGATTGCTGTCACCGGGGCACGGGAATATACAGTAGCAAGTAGACCAGGCTCCGGACGGCCACATGCCACTACCCAGAGGGAAGACCATAGTGTTCGGGGTTGGAATCTGGATAATCGTACTGTATCTGTAGTAACAATTTGAGCAGCCGTTGGCATCACAGTTACAGTACGAACTGTTACAAATCGGTTACTTCCAGGAGACAGACGCCCAGTAGCGTGAATTCCACTTATGAAACGTCCCCTTAGAAAAATTTATGAATTACTGTGCTGATAAACCTCTTACATTATTTGCTTTTCAAACAGCTGAGCAAAACTGAACGTACTCAAACATTCACTAAACTGACACACAATATTTTTAGCGCAACGCAATCTGACTTTCAAAAATCCCTACAAAAGAATGGCCCTGACTAACATTAACCTATACGTTTCACAAATCACTTACCTCACGAAAATCTTCGTTACTCGAACTACTGCAATACAGCGAGCGCCACTACTGCCAGCTAAATAAAAGATTCAAACTACTGAAGGCACTAAGTACTGATAGGCATAGTTAGCAAATGAAAGATTTTGATAGAGAACAAACAATATATTTACCTTAATAGTGTTGAAAAATCATAATATGCATAGCAGTACATAACATCCAGTCTTACAAATTTCAAAACTCCGCCGTTTCTCTCCCCACATCCACCACTGCTGGCGGCTCATCTGCAACTGCGCAACCCTACGCGCTGTTAACAGCCAACAGCCCAACATAAAAATGGTTCAAATGGCTCTGAGCACTATGGGACTCAACATCTATGGTCATAAGTCCCCTAGAACTTAGAACTACTTAATCCTAACTAACCTAAGGACATCACACAACACCCAGTCATCACGAGGCAGAGAAAATCCCTGACCCCGGCGGGAATCGAACCCGGGAACCCGGGTGCGGGAAGCGAGAACGCTACCGCACGACCACGAGTTGCGGACCCAACAGCCCAACAGTACAATGGCAGACAACAATGCATACCAGCCACAGACCGCACACAGCACAGCCAGTGATTTTCATACAGAGCGCTACGTAACGTTGCCAATAAGAAAACATAAACAGCCTACTTACACACTGACCCCAAACCACTGTCACCTGCGACTTCAGTGGTGTCAAACTATAACTCATTGAAATCAGGGTGGTAGACTGTTATGTTTTCTGATGAAAGCTGATTCTGCCTCGGTGCCAGTGATGGCCGTGAGTTGGTTAGAAGGAGACCAGTCGATGGCCTGCAGCCAACGAGTCTGTATGCTGGACATGCTGGACCCATACCATTTCCATGATTCTGTTACAGCAGCAGCACTCTCGTAATCATCCCATGCACCCTGATCCCAAATTTGTCAGTCAGTCCGGTGATTAGACCCGTTGTTTTGCCATTTATGAACAGCATTTCCGGGGGTGCTTTCAAACTGTATAATGCTCGCCCATATACCGCTAGTGGAATCCAATATGCTATACAGATTGTCGACAGATTTCCTTGGCCTGATCGATCACCAGGTTTGCCTCCAATGCAGCACATATGAGACATCATCGGACGACAACTCCACAGTTATCCACAAAAAGCATTAACCGTCGTTGTATTGACCGGTCAAGTGCAAAAAGAAATGATTCAAATGGCTCTAAGAGCTATGGGACTTAATATCTCCGGTCATCAGTCCCCTAGACTTAGAACTACTTAAACCTAACTAACGTAAGGAGATCACACACATCCATCACCGAGGCAGGATACGAACCTACGATCGTAGCAGCAGCGCGGCTTCTGACTGATGCGCCTAGAACCGTTCGGCCACAGCATCGGGCTGTCAAGTGCAACACGCATGGAATTCCATTCCACAAACTGACATCCGGCACCAGTACAACACAATGCATGCACGTTTTCATCCTTGCATTCAATATTCTGCCCCTTACAACGATTATTAAGGTACCAGCATTCCACATTTGCAACGGCTTATCTCACACTGACATTAACAGTTGGTCCTGCAATGTTAATCACACAAATATGTTAGCTACACAAATTCATTCCCGAAATTTCAGTACTCCTCCTTATTTATTTTTCGTATTGTCACATTTATCGTTAGTGCAGTCAACCTGTGACATAGTGATGATTTTCATAAATTACAGTATTGATCATACGTGATAGAAAATGAGAAACCAAGAAACTCACGTCACTGATAATAGTTATTATGTAAGCCGTTCTTACTGGGCTTCTAGGTACTGAATTTTAATAGGAGTAAATCACATGTTACAACAATTACGAAGTTTTGAATACAAAAATTGAAAAGTTAACAATACATACTCTATACATTGCTCAGTAAAACCCTCAGATTTAACCTTCAACGTATTGAAATAGACATAAAATAATATTGATTTGGCCAATCAGATTTCTGTCACTTGTCTGGAAAAGATTTTACTGTTTTTAAAGAATACTTGAAGCTTTAATTCTGATACAGTCAGATGTTAAGAGAAAAGATATTAAGAGAAAAGATCAGAGGGTACATATGTGCCACAGAATCTATGTTATAGCAAGCAAATGTAAAATTGCTCTGACAAATCACAATTGCGGGGAGCTAACTCGAAGATTCTCTGAGCCGGCCGGAGTGGCCGAGCGGTTAAAGGCGCTATAGTCTGGAACCGCACGACCGCTACGGTCGCAGGTTCGAATCCTGCCTCGGGCATGGATGTGTGTGATGTCCTTAGGTTAGTTAGGTTTAAGTAGTTCTAAGTTCTAGGGGACTTATGACCACAGCAGTTGAGTCCCATAGTGCTCAGAGCCATTTGAACCAAGATTCTCTGAGACAAGTCCGTCCTGAATGACGTGCAAGAAACCCAAGGCTGATTCCTGCGTAAACACAGACTCTTAGGCACATTCGAAAGTTGAAATCCTCGGAGATATTCTCAGACTCATAAACAGCTGGACATCTGGAGAAAATGAGACAATCGCGCAATAATTGAAAAAAAGTTGAAAACGCCCGAGAAGGTTGAGAGGATAAACGTAAATAACTGTCTTTCTCCTGTGAGTTTACCTTAAAGTACAACTCGAACGTAAGAGTAGTGAATACCACGCGCGTTTCCTACAATAGTGGTCCACTATGAAACAGACGTATCTCCAAAACAAATTGTACTGAAATTCAAGGAATGCACGTTTGTTGGCTCTGTTCAACGGTAATATCTTTTTAACATCCTAAAGCAAGCGCAAGAGCAAGTAGACCGAAAGACAGAAATCCGTGTCAGGCGAACACTCACGGACACAAAATATGTTGTAAAAATTTATGGATGAGATGGCAGAAGAACTGACAACACACCTATTCAGTATCAATTTACCTTAAGTTATTAGGGAATTAGGAAAATAACTGAAAAACAAGTATTAGTAGAGGCCTACCGACTTTGGACGAAGAAAATATAACATTTTTTGCTGCCCTTTCGGAGGCGATTTGGCGATAATAGGTGACAGTGCAATGACAGCAGTCAAACACAAGTCTTCAAAGAACAAGTTGTAAAACTCTGTCTGCAAATTCCTTTTCAAAATACTTTAATCTGCACTTGATTAAACATTTAGAATATAAATATGAACTACGGGAAAATCAAAACGTTCGTACACTACAAGCAACTCAGTGTGTTCGTGGAACCAACGGGGATAGATAAAGAGCGCACGGGAGAACAGGTGACGCTTACAATATACTTTCATTTCTACCCACACTAAAGGTGGACGTCTCGCCACTGAAATGCACAGGCTAGCGTTGATTTAATATATATATGACGGTAGTATCTGTTCCCGAAAGAACAGTTACCGTGGATGACCATGCAGCTTTGCTAGAAATGAAATGATAATTAAATGGACACCCTAGCTGCAAACAGGCGTTGATGTACTTCATTGGGGACATATTGAAAATGTGTGCCCCGACCGGCACTCGAACCCAGGATCTCTTGCTTACATGGCAGACGCTCTATCCATCTTTTTTTTTAGACGCAACCCCTTTTTTTAATTAATTTATTTATTTTTTTAGGAAAAGGGTATGAAAAAAAGATCTTTATTGGTACAAACTTAAAAACAACAGAAATGCCATCCTTCCGGCGAAAATAACACAAGACATTATACTCGTACAAGGCGAGCAATTTTTTTTATGAACAAGGTGTAGGAAAAAAAAGAAGAAAAAAATAATTTTGATGTAATCTAAGAGGTGTGAAGCAATATACAGTGGAGGGAGGGAAAGACCAGTGTTTTCTGGGGTAGTGCATTAATGAAAGGAGGCGCGTGTCCATGCGCCTACTCCACTGTGGGTTACAATGTAGAAAGTAGCGCGGGGAGTCTCAGATGTCAGCAGGGGGGGGGGGGGGGGGCGGGAGTGCTGTCGGCGTGTGGCACCATCCAACTGAGCGGGGGTGAAGTAAAGATCGCATGTAGGTAATTGGCGAAGAAGGCGCGGTAGCGCGGTCGGTATTCGACTTCACTGTGGGCGGTTTGTAAGTACTGCCAGAAATCAAGGCGTGATTTGTCGCCATCATTATACATGTAGGTGATCGTCCATCCCTTGACCCATACAATCGCATGATTTTTGGAGGCGGGGAAATAAGTATTCTCAGGATGTATAAAAGTCCATGGGTCAATCGAGTCCGGCGGAACGCGGAGGTAACAGGCAACGAACTGTCGGGCAAGTTTCCAGACGTCACTGGTGGCGAATTTTTCATTTCCGACTTGGTACCATGTTGCCCGGACGTTGGAGGGAAGAAAAGGCTGGTGGATGTGACGCCAAACCGTTGGCCATCGCGTGGACGGATGTCTCAGTTCGATATTGTTGCTGGATATGGAACGAAGGAGTGGGGTGTAAAAATCTTTAGGTCGAGGAGAATGCGTGGTCGGTAAGTGTGTGTGAGCATAACGGAAGTCGACGATGAAATCAGAAATGTGCGTCAGATGGTGCTTGATGTGTCCGACTGGTACTGGTGGTGTTATGGTCGCAGGCACAAGAATTTCCAGCAAGCTGCCCGTAAGGGAGGTGCCCCCGTGCCACTGCTTGTGCGTGGTGGACATGTACAAGGACGCCCCGCGGAGTCGCACATTGACAAGGCCGAGGCCCCCCACTCGCGGGGGAAGGGTGAGCGTGTCGTAGCGGACCTTGAAGATCGAACCGGCCGTAAGGAGGTATCCGAGGGCAGCCTGGAGGCTGCGTCCAATAGTTGATGGCAGCGCGAGGACCTGTGCGATGTGGACCATTCTGGCCGCCACATGTTGATTGAGGTATTGGAGACGTTGTAAAGAATCGAGTCGTCGGAGAAGATTTTGTCGCACCGTCGTGCGGATAGTTTGGAGTGCACGCCGAAAATTGATGGCAGCGGAGCGACGCAGGGTGGAGGTGAAAATGATACCAAGTTATCGTAGTTGTTGTACACACGGGAGAGGTGCTAAGTCGTAGTGTGAGAGGCCGCGTCCAATGGGCATCGCTGCGGATTTAGCCACATTCATGTTACTGCCCGCTGCAGTGCCGTACGTTGATATCAAATCAAGTACCGTGTGTGTTTCACTCCGTGAGCGGATCAAAAGGAAGAGGTCGTCCGCATACGCACGACATCGAAAACTGTGCTGTCGCAAAGTGTGACCAGGAAGGTGGCTCGTCAGACTCCCGATGAGTGGCTCCAGGCTTATGGCATACAGTAGGGTCGAAAGTGGGCAGCCTTGCCGTACTGAACGCCGGATCGCCACTGGTCCCTCCACACGGCCGTTAACCTGAATCAGCGATTCGGCGGTACCGTAAAGGCGCCGGATCACGTCGATGAAGGTTGGTGGAAAACCCATGCGGTTCATCACTGAGAACAGAAAAAGATGCCGCACTTTGTCGAATGCGCTGTCAAAATCAATGGCAACCACTGCGGCGCGGAGTCTGCACGCCGCTGCCAGTGCAATTAAATCGCGACATTCTCCTGTGGCCGTTTGTATATTAACTGAGCCGCCCGGAGTTGTCTGTTCCGGGGATAGAATGCTAGGCAGGATCTTGCGGCATCGCGTTGCCAGTAGGCGTGTAAAAATTTTACAGTCTGCGTTAAGCAGAGTCAGGGGACGGTAATGTGCTGTCGTCACACCTGGTGTCGGTTTGTGGATGGGTATAATAATTCTCGTGACGAAGGATGGCGGTACGGCGTTCCCCATCGTCAGCAGTTCATGAAACATCGTTGTCCACCGTGACGCCATTAGTGTGAAGAAAGCACGATAAAATTCTATCGGCAATCCGTCGACACCAGGTGACTTATTCAGAGCACCTTTTTTGATTGCATCGTGGATTTCGTCACGCGTAAGGGGCTCCATCAGCTCGTCCGCTTCGTCGCTGGTGAGGGTGCGAGTTACGTGTGGTAACACAGACTCCTCAGCGTGGTTGTTGGTAGTCTCCTCCTGGTACATTGTGCGGTAGTGGTCGACAAAGGCACTGACGATTTCGGCCTGGCAAGTGACGTGCTGGCTGCGACAGGTGGTGATTTCGGTGATGAGTTGTTGTCGTCGATGTGTCCTATCGGAGGCGATATGATGCATGGTCGGATGTTCTTGTTCCGCCGAATCTTGACGTCGGGTTCGCACCATAGCCCCCTGCAGTTTACGGCGTGTCAAAGTTACAATTTGCGCCTTAATCCTGCTGCGTTCCCTCTGGGTGTCGGGGGTGGGCGGTTGGGCGTCCAGGTCACGGAAAACGGCGTAGAAATAGTCGGTAGTGTGCCGGCGCCACATAGCAACTTCCTTTCCATACTGAATCAAAGTACGTCGAATGGCAGGTTTGGCACAATCCAGCCACCAGGTCAAGGTCGTGCGGTATTTAGGTAAGCGACGTTCACAGGTGGCCCATGTCTCGGTAACACGTTGAAGACATTCGGGATCATGAAGATGGGAGGTGTTTAGCTTCCACGGTGCACGACTACGCCAGACCACTTGCTTGGGGAAGAGAATGTTGCAGATGTAGGCACAGTGGTCCGAAAAGGCTAGGGGCCAAAGTTCTGCACCTTGGACTGCAGGTGTGAGTTCCCGAGAGACGTAAATTCTATCAAGGCGGCTCGCGGAGTGACTCGCCTGGTAAGTATGTCCAGGCGCGTCGCCGTGCCGAACTTCCCAAGTGTCGCGGAGCAACAGATCTCGGACGACAAGACGCAGTTCTTGACAAGTGTTGTAGTGGGGCACTTGATCTTTAGGGTGCAAGACACAATTAAAATCACCCCCAAGCAAGTAATGGTCGCAGCGTCCAAGAAACAAAGGAGCGATTTCTTCTGAATAGAAGAGTGCCCTGTCGCATCTGCGGGTGGAGCCTGACGCAGCGTAAATGTTGACGATACGCGTCCCCATGACGGTGACGACCATGCCTCTGGCAGATGGAAGGTATGTGATATCGGCCACTGGAACGCCTTCTCTGGCGTAGATGGCTACGCCGCGTCCCAGGTGGTCACCAGGAGAAGGATAAGTGTTATATCCCGCGACGTCTGGAAGTGTGGCCAAGTGTACTTCCTGAATTAGTGCGATATCGACGTCCGACGCCCATATCATCTCTCGCAGCAGTTGAAGTTTCACGGGTGAGCTAATGGTGTTAGTGTTGATCGTCGCTATTCGGTAGGTTTGGAGCCGTACCCCACCGTGGAGGGGAACTCCACCGGCGGAGGAGGAAGAGGGACGAGGCAACAGTGAGTCGTGCCGTACGCCACCTGACGGCATTATCAGCGGCGTAACGATGCTTCCGTCTGGGTTAACTCTGTCCCTAGCGTGTGGTCCGGGTCCTCATCGACGTCCTCACTCCACACCATTGAAGGCGTTGTCGTTGTGATGGTCGTACGTTCCACTTCGGCCGTAGGGGCGGAGGACGTCTCGGCGGCAGTCGCTTCTGTGGAGTCCATTGGTTCAGGAGCACCTGAGCGAGCCAGTAGAGTAGGCATCGACGTATCCACAGTCGGCGTCATGTTGTCGTCATTCGTATCGTCGTGTAGGTTCTCCGAGGCCTCGTCGGGTCGGACGGCCTCTGGAGCATCGGGGGGAGGTGATCCGTCTCGTTCCGAGACCGTACGGGGCCTCCTCTTGCGCCTCTTAGGTGAACGTTGTTTGCGGGTTCGTCCCTCCGTGTCGGAAGACGAAAGGGAGTCGCGTCGCTCTGAGAGGAAGGCCGTCGCGGGAACGTCAAATGAAGGGGCGTCCATATG